>NC_059412.1:13109580-13418271 GCF_905220565.1 Melitaea cinxia
ATGAACGATTGAATGCCAGTCGGTCTTTGAGAAAAACATAACCTAAAAATTACATATGTAACTTTGAACTACTGCATAAAGTTTTTGTTTTGGTGTGATCACTTGAAATAATATTATTTGCAATATAATAATAAGCTTTTTTTTATATTAATTAATAGATTAATCACAACCATTCTGGTTCGGTAGTTATAACCCAAAATCCCGCCAGTTTTAGTACTTTTTTCGTGCATTTTCGTGCCAGTGTTGAAACGTTAATAAAAATCTTTTAATTTTATATTAACAAACGAAATTTTCTTTGCTTTAGAAAAAGCTACACTTACTCGGAGTTGGAAGCACTTGATGAAGACCAGTGGAATGATTTTATGGGCATCACAGATGACCAGGCCGTCCATTCTGACGTTGGTGGTGATTCTGATGGTGAAGACTGTTTCAACGACAGTATCATCACCAATAATGCCAGTAGCTGTAGTACCCGTAGGAGAAACCGAGACCAACTGCCAGGACCATCACGTTTGTCAGAACCTCCTCCCTCTACATCATCACCTTCACTAAATTTAACATCCTCATCGTCGCTGCCGCAGTCGCCACTATCACCCCCGTTGCCGCCGCCACCACCCCCGTCGTCACCGCCACCACCTCCGTCGCCGTCGCCCCCACCCCCGTCTTCGCCCCTACCACCCCATCCTCAAGTAGCCCCAAGTACTATTGAGGTAAACGATGATCTAAATAAGTGGAGCAATAAACATTTTCGTGAGCCACCTATTTTCAAAAATAGTACTTTCAAAAATTATGTTGGAATAAATACAGAAGTCAATTTACAGTCACCACTACAAATACTTACCCTTTTCTTGACACCTTTTTTTTTCAATCTCATGATTACTGAAAGTAACAGATATGCCACACAGTGCCATCAGACTCTGAACCTAACGGAAGAGGAGCTGAAGAAGTTCATAGGGATTTTGATAATTATGGGGTTCCACAGTTTACCCTCCCTAAGGCTTTATTGGTCGCAAGATACAAATTTTCATGTGCCAAGAATTAGCAGTGTCATGAGCATGCGCCGATTTTTAAAAATAATGAGATTTTTGCATGTGAACGATAATGAAAAAATGATCCCCAGGGGCAACGCAGGTTACGATCGCCTATTCAAAATAAGACCTCTGCTCACCCATTTTTCACAGATTTTTTCTTCTGTTTTTAGTCCGCATCAGCAACTCTCAATAGACGAAAGTATGATAGCATTCAAAGGTAGATCAACATTAAAACAATATATGCCACTGAAGCCAATAAAGCGTGGCTTCAAAGTGTGGGTAATATGCTGCGCTGTAACGGGTTACATGATTAACTTTGATGTTTACGAAGGAAAGTTACAAGTTGAGAGGGAAATGAGTCTGGGCGAAACAGTTGTTATGAAATTAGCTGGAATGTTTGAGCATCTGGGTTATTGCATATTTTTTGATAGATTTTTTACTTCTCTGCCTTTATTAGTCAAGCTGTTGCGAAAAAAAATTTTCGCTGTTGGTACTATTATGCCTACAAGAAAATTCTTCCCGTCTAATAAACTTCCCCTTGACCGGACCATGGCTTTGGGTGATAGTGCTTGCGCAATGACGAAATCCAACATTTCTGTTAGTAAATGGAGAGACCGAGGGAAAAAAGCAGTTTGTGTTGCTTCAAATATGCATAACCCAAGCAAAAAAGGATATGTGCGCCGTACTAATAGTCAGGGTAATAAGGAACAAGTCGCCTGTCCTAGTCCTATTATCGATTATAATAAATACATGGGAGGGGTTGATAAATTTGATCAACACATGGCATCCTATAATATATCGTGGAAATCACGACGTTGGTGGATGAAAATTTGGTTTTATTTAATTGAATCTGCGATTGTCAACTCCTACATTGTTTACAAGGATACCTGGACGAAGGCTTACCCTGGGGGTACAAAACCCATGACTCATTTGATATTCAGGAGCAAATTAGCTGATGAACTTATTGGAGATGAAAAACCCTCTGTACCTATTCAAAATGACGATGATGAGAATGACCACAGGCCAATAAAGTCAACCAAGAAAAATTTAAGACGATGCAGATATTGCAGTACTGCTTCTAAGCCAAAGAGAAGTACCTATGAATGTGTTAAGTGCAATGTCGCCTTATGTGTAGAATGCTTTGTACCATTTCATAATTCAGGAATGAAAAAGAAAATCTAATTTTTTGCAAGGTTATATTTTTAGAAGAGTTTTTGTTTTGTTATTTCTAAAGCTAAAACAATGAATATTTGTAGATTTTTTTAATGACTGATTAAGATTTTATAAAAATAGGATTAAAAAGTTTATTAAATTTAAGAGGAAGAATTTTCTGTTAGTTTTATATTTTTGAAAGAAGAAATTTTGATTTGTAATTCCTAAAGGTAACATAATGAGTATTTGACAATTTTACAAACCGATTAAGATTTTATAATTATAGGATTTAAAAAATTATTAAATTTAAGAAGAATTTTTCGTTTATAATATGTATCTAAAGTTAAAACGATGAATATTTTTAAAAGAACTTTTTGTTAAAATGTGATTATTTTTAGAAGAAAACTTTATCGTAACATAGTTCAAACTATGGAAATGTGATTATTCATGTCCTGAAATATAAGGCTGATGGCTACGTATTGTTTTTTTATTCTATTTCCTTCTAAATGTACTTTTTTTGTGCATGTCCAGTTTACTGGCCAGTGAACTTGCCGTGATAGTGAGTGGTGCAGATCGGTCAGTGGCCAGTCTACTGGCCACTTGTTTTTTTGGATTTTCTCGAAAAATATGCAGTCTAGATTTATTTTACTTTGACAGTGTTTTTTAATTCGGGCCAAAAAATATATATTACTTAAAATAAATTGCATATTAAAAAAAAAGTCAAGGTGACCGTTAAAGGGTTAAACAGTGAATCATCAGATTTGAGAAGAGGAAAGTGTATATCATTAAATTATATATAAGGCCTTATTTCCATCCTGATATATCTATTTTTCCTTACAGGAAGCCTTACTGCAGCAGCTACGACTACAGCCAATGTCATTGCCAACATGGACAAATTATTTGACTGCTTAAACAGTGAATCATCAGATTTGAGAAGAGGAAAGTGTATATCATTAAATTATATATAAGGCCTTATTTCCATCCTGATATATCTATTTTTCCTTACAGGAAGCCTTACTGCAGCAGCTCCGACTACAGCCAATGTCATTGCCAACATGGACAAATTATTTGACTGCTTAAACAGTGAATCATCAGATTTGAGAAGAGGAAAGTGTCATGCTACCAATTTAACTGCAATAAGCCCCCATTAACTTTTTAAAGACAAAAAAAAATGTACTTTAAAATTTATTGGTAGCCAACGAAAACGTCCATATTCCTAAAGCACAATATTAAGAGTCTGGCTGACAAGGAGGCTCCAACAGGATGCACTCGAAAACCGTTTTGGATGCATTCGTGGGAACTTAAGGTATTAAATACAAACCCTAAATTTGGGCAATTTGTTGCAGGGCTTAAAACTACTATTTTAACTAATTTGTCCCACATGGGGACAGCTGGGAACTTCGAAACTGATAACAATGTTAGAATCAACAATTGTATTAACTTAATAACAACATCTTTTTTTTTGTTGTGTTGTTACCAATGTAATTTAGTTATAGTTTCTTTAATTAATTTAATAAATTAATTTTAAGTTTAATTTGTATTTTTTTGGCTAAGGAGGAGTATCCGAATATCGAGAAACAGAGAAATGCAGATTTGGTGAGTACCTCTTACTAGAGTTGCTCGCCTTCCTATACTTTAATTATCCTTTATTTTAATTTTCCTTTGTAATTTTCCTAGTGTTAATTTCCTCAAGTAGTTCTATTAATTTTTCAAAATTTTTCATCCACGTCAATCGCGGACCTCTGGGTCAAATAATATTAACAGAATCAAATCGATGCGAATAGGTATTTAGAGTGTATTTTAGAGAATAGCGATAGTGTAGAATCTAGTTGTTTAATATTTGAGCGAAATCTTATTAAAAAATGAGCGTTGATTTAGTAGATCAAGTCTATAAGGCCTTACGCCTTTTACCCGAGTTCGACGGCAACCCGAATGTGTTCACGCGTTTTGTTCATTTATGCGATCAACTTGTTACGCAATTTATTCGGGCAGTCAGGATTTGAGCTTAGTAACCTAGCTTTATTAAACGGCATCCTCAATATAATTACCGGATATGCCGCTCGCACAATCACCTCGAACGGCATCTCTGAAACCTCCCAGGGTATAAGAAATACCTTAATGAATAACTTTTCGGACCAACGAGATGAGACCGCTTTGTATAAAGATTTAGCTTTGCTTACTCTGAAACATTTAACACTGCAAGAGTTCTATGAGAGCGAACTCACATAGATTTAGAAAATATTATTCTCCCAATTCATTAAGTAATATCCCAGATGGCTGAATTACGACCCTTAGTTAATAATTAAACATTAAGTATACGGCTTTTCAATTTGCAAAAACCGATGCAAAATCTTATAAGGTCACAGAAGTGTCTCAAGATATTGGTAATGGACTTCAAAACGATGCTTAAAAGGGTTAATAACTGGATTTTTAGCTCTGATGGGTGTAAGATGCAGTGGAATAAAGTCCCGAAATAAGAATTGAGGTAGAAAATCCTTACAAATTATTTTATAAAACTGGTTACACGCAAGATTCGTATAACTGGATTGATTGTGCTAATAAACCTAGAGCAAGGCGTAACAAAACTGTCCCTAATACAGAATTTCATGATGTTCGCCCAGCTTACAATACGCCAATACCAATCGATAAAAATGATTTAATGGACATGTGTCACAAATTGATAATACCTAAGGAATATCATTTATTTTTTTCTAATTTGATTAAAGCTGACAACAATACAGTTGAAAGCGATTCAGAATAAGTAAAAATATAGTTTTTCTTTTTTTATTTGAATTTTTTTTTCACGTAATTATTAAGTACTTTCCTCATATACTAACTTTTGAGACTGATTTTATTGTAAGGTTGTATTTTATTAGTATCAAAAATAATTAAACTTGTATGCATGCTGTGATTTTTATTATAAGTAATAAGAGGATTGTTCCGAAATCGTAGATTGTATCTAAGATATTTACTTATATAATTACTGTGATTTTCATTACAACTAATAAGATGATTGTTCATAAATAATTGTCGTCATAACCCTTTATAAGGCACTGTCCATATAATGGACACCACACATTTTGATAAATTTCTCGGCAAGTAATGGCATACATGGATTTAAATAAAGTGAAATTAGTCTCGAGAAATTTTTGCATATGTAGTGGTGTGTATATTACTCAGATCTTAGAGCGCGTTTCCTCTATATCGTTCTGGCCTATACAAAAATGTTTCGATATCCTAACATTACTATTTAATTTTATACTTATCCCTAGCAACACTCTGATATTTGCTATCAATAAAAACAAGTTTTTATTTAAAAAAAAAAAGGTTTTGACTTTATAAAAAAAAAAAGGTGTGTGCGCGATTCACACACGATAGAAGTGAAACTTCAAAGAGGAGAGACCGATATATAATTTTTTTTTTCCTTTCATCTAGGTTTTTAAAACTCCGGGGGGTCTACGGGGGGGTCAAAATTTATTTTTGGCCTAGGACGCACCGTTTCCGAGATATTTCAATCTAAAGCAAAAAATCGTCACTTGATAGTGGAAAGTGGAAACACGCACAAAACCAGAATAAACCAGTTTACGCTGTCCGCAGGTGCCACGTGCAGTCCGGCGTCAGTCGCTTGGTACTGTTAGAACATAAAGCACACATTTCATTCAAAAATTATAATTATTACGTTAATTGTTAAATTTTGTATTTGTTGATTGTTGTTATTGTTTGTTATTATTGTTATAATATTTGTTGAAGTGTTTAATTTGTGTGTAAGTGTTGCAACTTTATATTGTTAATTCAAAATGGCTCCAGTGTTAAAACATGGTCGAGGCAAGCCTTTGACTTCTCAAACTAAAGAAGTTTTGTACTGTTTGTACAAATATTTCGAAAATGAGTGTAATAACAACCCGAGCAGTATTATGACTCCCACTCAATTAGTTGCTAAATCAACAGGAATTTCAATAGCATCCGTCAGAAAGGTAGTATCAGAAAGCAAATGTCGACCTTCAGATCAGGAAGTAACATTAAAATCTCCTAAAAAGAAACCGAATCGTAAACCTACAATAGTAATCGATAACTTTGATCAGCAAGTTATCAGAAGAACAATTCATGACTTCCACATCACATATAAAGAAATTCCCACTTTGAAAACTTTGCACGCAAAATTAAAAGAAGATATCGATTATAAAGGTTGTGTCAGCACGTTACGAAAACACGTCATGTCATTAGGTTTTAATTGGAAGCAAACAGAAGATAACCGGAAACTTCTTATGGAAAAACACGAAAATAGATACTTGCGAATTAATTATTTGATGAAAATTGCTGAATATCGTGAACAACGCCGACCAATTGTTTACACCGACGAAACATATATACATACATCACATACCCTCTCGAAATCTTGGTCAGATGGAAGCACTTCAGGTTTGAAGCAACATATATCGAAAGGCAACCGCTTAATCATTGTTCATGCCGGTGGTATGGATGGCTTTATACCAAATGCATTGCTTATGTTTAAAGCCAACCAAAAAAGTGGAGATTACCACGACAATATGAACTATGACAACTATTCAAGGTGGATTCAAACTCAATTAATACCCAACTTACAACCAAATAGTGTTGTTGTTGTTGTTGACAACGCACCATATCATAACTCAATACAAAATCCTGCACCGAATAGTAATTCTAGAAAACAGTAAATGATTGACTGGCTGACATTGCGAAACATTGAGCATTCATCCACGTTGCTTAAGCCTCAATTATATGAACTGATTCTGCAAAACAAGGCGAGATTTGTAGAGTACAAGATAGACGAAATATTACGACAGCACGGTCATACTGTGCTGCGTTTACCACCATACCATCCGGAGTTTAATCCTATAGAAAATATATGGGGGATAGTGAAAACATATGTCGCAAAAAAGAATGTCGCAATGAATATGAAGGTTATAATGTCATTAGCTGAAGAAAAAATGAACGCCATAACTGTAGAGGAATGGAGAAAAGTTTGTCTGCATGCTCTTGAGGAGGAAAACAAATATCAGGGTAGAGACGCAGCTTTAGACACAATATCAGAACGAATCATAATTAATTTAAATAATTCATCTGATGAAAGCGAGGATGGGGATGATTGTGATATGCCTGGGGTTGATGAATTATTAGAATAAAACATTTATGGCCGGAGAACACCTAATTCATACACGTCTTCACTGAAGTGAAAACCGGCATTCACTGCTTGTAATGTTTGGAACTGGCTTGTCTGCCTCATACAGTTCCATAGATTACAATGCAGTGGATACACATTTTCACGTCCGTATTAGTACGTAGTGCGTATGCGTAGACGTGTACGCATTTGGTGTGCTCCAGCCACAAACGTATATTACCTTTAAAAAAATAAAAACTAAAAATAAAATGTTGTTTTTTTTTTTTATTTGCTGACCATACACTACTACAAACGCAAAAATTTCTCCAAGCTAATTTACCTGTAACTCAGTATACTTAGGAGCCATCAATATTATCGAGGCTCCTAATAGTAAGAAACGAAATTCTACATTATGATCTAAAAATAACTGCAGGCAAGCATGAGAGAGATTGAACAATATACCAAATCCTATAACCCATTTTACAATATCCAAACATTTGCTCAAATATTTATGACAACAATGACCAACCTTTGACCAGACAAAGTAAACTAAGTGAAAGAGTAATTGCGGTGCTTCTTGTCGTTTCTTCTCTGTAGAATCTGAATTTTGAATGAGTGGTAGCTTCAATTTTAACAATAAATAACATTTATATTTTCTAAATGACCTTTTGAAGGTGCTTTCGAAGTCTCTTTGACTAAAATTATTTTTGATTTTGGATGTCACACTGGTACTACACTACACTACACTGTACGACAATTAAAGCTATGTCTATCATAAGAAGGAGACAGATTGTAATAAAAGCAGAAAAACAAAAATAAAATAAAAAGGGGTTAATTAATAATTGACCAAGAAATTAATCAATATGAAATATAAAGGATCTGAAATGAATATTTTGCCTTCCTGCTGTCTTACTACTTTACTATGTCTTCCTTTATATCCAAATACACTTGTAAACATCAAAATATAGATGTAGACACTACTACTAGCGCCATCTCTTAACCTTCTAAACAAGACATTACCCATATTCTTCTTTTTTTAAATTAAGTTCATTATCATGATAAGCAAACATTGGTATATTTTGTGTCTGTTAGCTGCAGCGTATTGTATCAAAGATGGAGGAATATATATTGACTTCTCTACTTTTTGCTTATTTCTGAGCATAATTCACTGAAGAATATTTAGATGATCTTAGCCACACCACATAATATCCTTTACTAGTTTTATATGCATTAGATCCAGTATCTAAGAAATGTTTGATCCATTTGAGTATTAACTCAATTCTTTTTATTGTACTTCAACCTTCTGAACCTTCAAGAAGTTTCATAATTTCTTGACTGGCACAATCTGCGTCAATCTCTCGCATAGCGTTAAGTCTTTCAGTAACATGTTTCCCAAAAAACCAGTACTGGCTACCTTCTGCTGTATGTTCAAGTAACGGAGACATAGCTTTGATGAGATCGTCTAAAACTTGTTTGCAGTTATCTATATTATTGGTTATCTTTTGAGATTTCTTTCGGGGTCGATCAGTTCGCTGACCTCGCTGCCTGATACCAAGATCTACTTCGTAATCTATTTGGTTTTCTTCTTTAACCTCTACATTTGATGTCATATCTTTGAAGTCTTCATGAGTGTTGTAATCCTGAAAATTACAAATTAAATTTATTAGTATAATATATTTACAAGATATCTATTAAAATAATTGTAGCATAAGCACAAGAAGGAATGATAAAAATGTAAGATAACCAACTGCATAACAAAATCCCACAAACAATTTTAAAATTGAAAAAATATAAATTTAAACATTGTATTGAAACAACTTGAGTAGCTAATAAATATGATTTAGTGGTGGTGTATTTCATGCAGGAAACAAATTTTATAACAAAACATGTTTTTTTAAAAGAATAGCTGAAGGCATTTCTTGCCGATTCTTCTTTGCAGAATTTACATTCCGAGTTGGTGGTAGCTTCTCTTTTAACAACAATTTATTCATTAAAACTATCATTTCAGCCTATCGCAGTCCATTGCTGGATATAGGCCTCTACAAGTTGTCGCCAAAAAATGGCGTGAACTCATGTGTGTTGCTCATTTTTGATTTTGATTTCGGATAATCTAATGGAAATTTTGTAACATGGGTCCAGAAACTCACACAAAATGAAAATACATCTCAGATCACAATAAACATCTATTCGGCCTATACAAATATTTGTTATACTTGAGAATCAAACGCATAAGCCACTTGTTTGGCTACAGCACAAATGCAAATTAACAATAATTCATAGTATAAATTTTATACTGTTAACTACAGTTTTCTGTGACAATTTGTGTAAAAATTCCTTTTTACTTTTTATTTTTATTTTTATATTTACTAAAAATGCACAGTAACAGACTACAGAATTGAATTGTGCTAGTCTGTTATCAAACTTTGCAAATTTTTGCTTCCGTTACAGATGTACACTTATGTTAACTTAGAGCAGTGCTAATTTTATGTTGATGAGGGTCTATCACCCTTTCTTGGGGTAAAATCAGAAGTGCTTTGTTTTTCCAACTTAGTTTTAGTTAAGAGTATTTAATGTATAGTGTAGTGAGACTTGCTCACTCAGTACCACGCTTTTGCGGGCAACTTCAGATGAACTAGTAGCACGTAAAGCTGAGTTCCGCTGACTTAGAGCAAACCTTTACACAAGTGGTTATAGCTGGACACAA
This sequence comes from Melitaea cinxia, assembly GCF_905220565.1. Classification (NCBI taxonomy): domain Eukaryota; kingdom Metazoa; phylum Arthropoda; class Insecta; order Lepidoptera; family Nymphalidae; genus Melitaea; species Melitaea cinxia. The sequence continues at coordinate 13,119,605 of NC_059412.1, forward strand.
GTTAATTAATAAAATAATTATTTACATTCTAAGTTAGAGGAACATAATCAGCAGGAGATCATAAACAATCATTACATCATCATTACAGCCTATACAGTCTACTGCTGGACATAGGCCTCCACAAGTTGACGCCAAAAATAACGTGAACTCATGTGTTTTGCCCATAGTCACCACGCTGGGCAGGCGGGTTGGTGACCGTAGTACTGGCTTTTTCTCACCGAAGACGCTGCTGCCCGTCTTCGGCCTGTGTATTTCAAAGCCAGCAGTTGGATGGTTATCCCGCCATCGGTCGGCTTCTTAAGTTCCAAGGTGGTTGTGGAACCTTGTTATCCCTTAGTCGCCTCTTACGACACCCACGGGAAGAGAGGGGGTGGCTAAATTCTTTAGTGCCGTAGCCACACAGCACTCATAAACATTCATATTCTTCATAAACAATGTTGAAGTCAATTAAAATTTAATTATTAGGGTTTACTCAAACTACTAAATCAGATCTTGCTCAAACTTAACTGGGACCATGACAGGCACCAGCTTTTAAATATAAAATGAAATATCAAAGTCAACCCTGGAAAAAGTTATGAAGTAATAGACATAAAACAAAAATTTGTGTGCTTTAGACCACACAACTGAACTAAAACGCCTGCATAATACTGACATAGACTGAACGTGTCTTAGATATACGAAACGTAACTGGCTATGAGAGAAAGAGATTATGAAAATGTGTGCTCGCCCCTCTCTCTCTTGCTCCATTCGCCTCATCTGATCACACTATTCGTAACACTCTCGTCACACTTTCTCACCAGCTTACTTCCCACGTCAAAAATAAATCTCTTGATCTCTAAAATAGGAGTTTATGCATATATTGGTACAGGTATCGAAAGCTAGAAGTAATAATAATTTTTAAATATTTATTTTAATAAAGTTATAGTTTTACTTCAACAAAGTCAAATTTTTATAAAAACAGTAACTACTAAGTTTCTTGATATTCTTCTCCAATGGAGAATTATATTACAATAGCTTCACATTAACAATAATTAAATATAAAAAGATCAATATAATTATAACTGTAAAATGATGATATAAGTGCTTTTGAAGCCTACTTGCAATTTATTTATTTATTTTATTTGAGTTGATTAATAAGCGAGGTATAATGGTGACTATAAGTTTTATTTTTGTTTTTAAATCAAAATTGGAATTTTGAAATGAAGTTTGACAAATAAGCATATGACCCACCCAATGATAAGCTATTACCATAGCCTACAACACCAGACGCATCACAAGCGCTTTACCGACCCTACTGTCAATCCCCAGGTGCTCTGGTAACCTTACTCACTACAAGAACAACACTACCTAAGAGAGACTGCTGTGGTTTTTTGTAAGGCGAAGTATGTCCCCAGTCAGGCTGATACAGATTTAAAGCAGGATATAATAAGTAACTAGTATACTTACATAATTAACATCTTTCAATGTGGACTCTCGTAAGAACTGCAAGGGTTTCCACAGCGGCCAGCACGGGACATACACTTCTGATATTGATTGTGCCGTCTCTCGCGACTTGTCAACTCTTCGTAAATTATGATTGAATGTGCTTCTAATATTTACCCATCGGTCTCTGACGGAGCGAGCTGTAAATATGTAATTTTTACATCATATTAATTTTATTTTTATATATTACTTTAATAAATTATTTATAATTAAAATTATATAACAATAACACCGAGTTGCACGAAAAGAAATTAAAATTTAAGTAGTGATTAAACTAATTTAATTGCAAGAATTGTATGAAATTCTTGTGATTAAATTAGTTTAATCTCTACTTAAATTTTAATTTTGTTTCTTGCAATTCGGCATAAGTGAGGTACACATAACAGTATTATCACTAATACAGACATCACAGACAGTCTTCACATAACCTCTAGAGCAGACAATAGAAGAGGTTAGGATTTTAGGTTAATTATAATGAAAAGCTATTTGCAATAAATTTAATTATAATTACTTCACAATTAGTTTACTTTGAATGCTTAAAAATTATATATTAGAATTGTTACAGTGGCAATTTGTATATGTTTGGACTCACTGTACTTATACTATGTCTTGTTGTTAGTGTGATGTTTAATGTGATGGGTCACGTATCTTTATGTTACTATCCTATTAACTTTAATTTTGTTTTGTTTTTCAAGTCATTTTAATATCGGCTCTTAACACTGCCCTTTTGTAACTGTACTAAGATGTATAGATAGGAAAACCTATTACTGGCCTTATTATTGTTAATATTATGTTAAATTTTATATATATACGAATTGTAACACTGTTGGTTTTCGAATAAAATAAATAAATATGGATAAAATTATTAACCTAAAACTTATAAGTACCACACAACATACCTAAATGTTTTACACTAGTATAAAAACTAAAAAGCTTCTACATGCAGAAGATTGTTTTTGTCAGTATTTTACCCAAAAATTCGTTTTCTAGCACTAGATGTAATGGCAAATTAAAATTTTATAATAAGATAATGAATTAAAGGAATACCAGTAAAGCCACGTCCCAGTCTAGCTGCAAACTCAGCATAAGCTTTATATTTCTGCTGAATAAGATGGTTTGTGTTTCCTATCGGTTTCCATATGAATTCTTTTTGACGAACGAATTCCACCAATTCTAACTCAAGTTTTCTTGTCCAATAACATGGTTTACGCGGCATTTTATCTACCTATTTATTAAAACACTAATATTAAAACATTATATTATATATTTTAAACATTAAAAGCAAGAAATATAACTTTTAATTCACATAAAAACTGTTCAACGAGCAGGGGGTCAACCTGTCTGTACAAGTTACTTTACTCTTTGAAAAAATTAAAATGTTTGAACTTTGAATTGTCTGATCCAGACTCCAGTATTGCCAACAACTCAAGATAGTATTGCCAACATTAGGAATTTTCCCCTAAATTTAGCGATTTTTGCGAATAGCGGGAAAGTTTTGTGTACGTTTTTTTTGAAAGTAATATATTTTTATATAAAAAACTAATATAAAATTACAATTCCTCAATTAACAATTTTTAAAATAACATGTTCAATGAATATACTAAAGCAAAGTATACAAAATAATTTATTTTCTACTTAAAAACCCTTCGAAAAATAAAAAGTAATATCAAACTAATCTGGCTTTGTTTTTAATTTAGGGACTTTTGTTAAAAGATTTAGGGAAAAGTTTTTTCAAGAGTTGGCAACACTGACCTTATGTCCGCATTTTTCAGAGCTTGAGTAGCATAAAGAAAACCAAATGCCAAAACTAAAATAAAACACAGGTTTTATTTTTAAGTAAGGCTTATCACATTACTACAACATACCTAAAACCATTACCGTTTAACCACTTCACTTCATTACCTTTACAGTTAAAATACCACTTGACCATTATAACCAAGTTACCGTTATCTAGAAAGTTCTTATTTTCTTTTATTTATATATTAGAGAACAGTATTTTTACCGGAAAAGGTTTTATATGATTTTAGTTCATTTTTTTAAAAATTAATGTTGGCAAAACCGCGGTGTTATATGTTTGCAAAGGAATGAAATAAAAATAAAATAAAAATTTTCATGTAGAAATTTTCAACATAAATCCATCTCCATACAACGTTTTAACAACGATAATGTGAAGTCCGAACCGCCATTTTCGGAAGAGGAAGTTATAAACCATCCGGTTGGTTTCGATAAGAGCTAATGTCAAGCTCAGCTGTTAATGCGCGGCCATTACGGCTATGCAAATTTTAATGTCAGCTCTACACGTTGCAAATGTTTACAAGTTGTTCGCACGTATGAGACACAGTGTTGTCGTGCATACTTGCGTTCGCATTTTACTTAAAATTTGTAGATAGTTTTGCATGAATTTGGTGTAAAATTTATAAACATACTGAATATTATTTTGTTGTATTTTATATTTTCTTTTTTGCATATTAATTTCATTAGAATATATACATATTGTTATTTAGACATGTATGTTATGTCAAAACTAATTTAACGCAATTATCCTGCTTAAAGCCTGTAGTAGCCAGTCTGGGAGGCTATTTAGACTTTATAGAAGATCACAGCTAAATAAAACTGTTATCAAGCAGTTTGTGTGTTGTGTTCTTGTGGTGAGTAAGGTGACCAGAGACCTTGAGGGAGGGGGTTTGGGGATAGGGTCGACAACGCGCTTGCAATGCTTTTGATGTTGCAGACGTTTAAAGGCTACGGTAATCGGTTACCATCAGGTGAGCCGATCGCTTGTTTTGTGAACTATTTGTATATGAAAAATAGAGTTAGAATATTTTTGTTTTGTCGTAAAAGAGAATAAAGAGAATTAGGTTGAGAGAGAGAGAGAAAAGAGAGAGAAAAGAGAATAAGGTTGACTGGTAGATAAGGCTGTACGGCCTTAAGTCCGCCTTTTGCGCAACGTGTTACCTTGATGTGTTGTTTTGTTTTTTTTTTTTTTGGAGTTGTGTAATAAAGTTTAAATAAATAAATAAATAAATAAATACCGATTTCAATTTAGATCGACAAGTATTTCGACGAGGGTAGTCGAAGAGATTATTTATTAACCCTAGGATGGTAACAGGGGTGCCCCGACACCCCAGGTGAGCAATCACGCGCCGATTCGTTGAAAATTATTTGCTGTCTCACTTCAGCATTTTGTGTATTCTTTTGTCTTACCATGCTTTATCAGTAGCCGTTGCGCGGTGGGAGCGGCAACGCGTCAATTTCGTTCTGCAGGTATGTGTGGGGTGTTGCGTCACCCCTGTTACTATTTACGTAACTATTTACATAGGTATTTTCTTTTGTTACTGTATTTTTTATATGTTATTGTCAGTCCATTATGGCGTTTCGTAATAATGAGGAGCTTGAAAGGTACTTAAATAATATTGCTGAGGATGATGAGAGTGAAACAGAACCAATAGAGGCGGACAAGGCTTCTGAAAATGAAGATAACGTCTCCGTGCATTTCGAACAAGACGACATCATTTCCGACTAAGACGAAGATGATGTTCCTTTGTCACAGCTTCAAGGGAGTGTTTTGAGAGGTAAAAATGGTCATGTTTGGTCAAACCAAGAAATTGACAGATGTACTCCCAAATACAAAAACCAACGTTTTACTCATAAAACAGACGGGAACGTCGGGAAATATAAGGGCCATTCTAAATGTCCCCGAAGAATTTCCAGCAAGTGAACCCCCCGCCAAATTACAAAAGCAAGCTCGATGTGCAGTGTGTCCTCGAAGAAAGAACAAAAAAGTAAAGATTTTTTGTTCAAAATGCGAAAGACCTGTGTGCTCTGAACATCGTGTGGAAATTTGTATCAATTGTATTTAAGTGCACATAAAACATTTTTGTTTAAATCTAATCCCATTTAGTTACTTATTGATCCCAAAAAGAGTGTTCTTTTAGTTTATTTAAAGAATAAAAAGTATTATTTTTCATTAAACAAAAGTTTTTTATTCATTTTATTATCATGGGGTGATGTAGTACCCCTGTTACTATGCGTGTTCATTTAAATTATGTTACCATCGCAGGGTTAAACACTAGCTGCCCGGACAGACTTCGTTCTGTCAAAAGTTAATAAATCTAATTTTTTTTTTTAGTATTTATAACCTTTCGTGGGGAACATACAATAAAATAAATTAGCCGAATTGGTAGACATTTTTTTTATTAATTCAAATAGGTCCCAAGAGCACTTTCGAATCGTCATTTTACAAATTAGAACTTTAAAGAGTTTTAAAAATAAATTATTATTTTTGTAAAATTAAAGCTACTACCGATTCGAAGTGTAGATTCTGCAGAGAAGAATCTGCAAGAAACTCCGCAGTTACTCTTTTGAAAAATAATATATAAACTATCATTCTCGAGTTATGCGCTTAGCAACATTCATTTTTAACCGACTTCCAAAAAAGGAAGAGGTTCTCAATTCGACTTTTTTTGTGTATGTTACTTCAGAACTTTTGACTGGGTGGACCGATTTCAACAAAAAATTTTTTGATCAACAGGTGGTGTGTGTCGTTTGGTCCCACTTAAATTTATTTGAGATCTAACAACTACTTTTCGAGTTATATCTAATAATGCGTTTTTACTTGAATATTTTTTCGTCGACATATGTTGTATTATACCTCATAACTTTTTTACTGGGTGTACCAATTTTGTCACATTAAAATTTCATTGAGACCTGATGACAACTTTTTGAGTAATCTTTGATAACGTGTATTTACTTGACTATTTTTTCGTCTACCTACGTTGTATTACTTGTCGATGTAATTGAAGTCGGTTTTTTTTTCGTTTGCGAGCAAATACAATTATTATTTATATAGATAGATAGATGTCGGTGAAAGTAACTAGAACAATATATATTAATATACCCGTTTATACCTGCCACCCAGTATAGTTATGCCAGGAAAATAATAGATAACCCCATTTTTGCATTTTCTACAGGCTTTTAAATTTATTTTTAAAACTCCTGGGTGAAATTTTAAATAAAAATAAATTTTCAATTTTGAATTAAATATAACCTGGCCAGGATTTATTATTACTTTATTTATCAGACAACCCTTTTGCGATTATATTTTCTTATTGAAAAATATAAACTAATTGTCCATTGAACAGATGTGTGAAGTTCGTATCTCCTACTATAAGTAAAAGATGTCGAAGGCAAATTAAAAATCAATCGATACTGTGTTTTTCTTTGTACACCACAGATTAAACATCGAAACATAATTAATTAATATTTATATTGATTCATCATAAAATTAAATTTGTTGTATTTGAGTTAAAAAATAGTTCAAATACTTCAAATTTTTTTTCTTATATAGAATTAATTAAAATGCAATATTTTATTTTCATGCAGAATGAAAAATTTATATTTGGTGCACGCATCGTTACGAGATATTTGCTTGTCTATTTATAACCTTATTTTAAAACCTTATTTTTATTACCTTGAACCTTCCTCGGCAATTGGCTGATCCCACCAAAATAGTTCCTGAGATTAGCGCATTCAAACAAAAAAAAAAAAAAACACATTTCAGCTTCATTAAATTAATATAGATAATCAAAGTATCTATTGTAGATTTAATAGTAATAGTTGTACATTTGCAATAAATATAATTACTAAAGCTACTAATCTAAAGGTTATTTTAATTTTTCAAAAAAAAAAAAAAACTTGTTAAAGATACAAGTATGTATTGTAATTACGTATTTTAATTAAATCTTATGTTTTTTGCTTTCGGGTGAAATACATACATTATGCTAAAGTATTCAAAGTGTAATTAAGTGTAATATTAAAACTTTATTCTATTGTAATTATAGTGCGATTTATATAAATTCCAAAGAAGTTAGTTTTGTCAATATACTGCATTGAATAATTACTATATACTCTGTGCGTTCAATCAGAATATGACTTGACGTATTCGGGAGGCCGTTACGATACAACTTGACAAGTTTGCCTTGCCCCAAAGCTATTAATCACTTGGCAACTTCGAGGTACTGACAACTTGCCTACACACTGCCCGTTTTAATTTCGCTTATATTTTTTACCGTGCTATCATAAATCATTCGAATCATCACGACACGATGCTATTAACAATAGAAATACTATTATGATGTAAAATACAAAAATGGTTTATTAGTTCTTGTCTTGTTGTGTATTAATAACGAGACAATGTTCGCATTTCAGTTATGAATTTTAAGACGTTTGGATTATAACTGAGGTAAGGCACAGCAGGAAATATGTTACTCAACATTTCGAACAGCCCACCAGGCGAAGTACCAGAACATTACAGATGAATACCGCTAAATAATACTGGCAATACTGCTATCAAGTATATTTTATTGTATATACTTCCTGACCCGTTGTTTTGCCATATATTTTACTAACTCTCTCACCCCCCCCCCCTTATAGCTTAGGGGAATGAAAAATAGATATTGGCCGATTCTCACACCTACTCGATATGCACACGAAATTTCATAGTATTTTATTAACCCTCTTAACCCCGCCTCCTCCTTATAACTTAGGGCTATGAAAAATAGGTGTTGTTCGATTCTCAGACCTACCCGATATGCACACAAAATTTCAAGAGAATCGGTCAAGCCGTTTCGGAGGAGTTTAACTACAAACACCGCGACACGAGTATTTTATATATAAGATACTTATTTAGTGCGAATTATTCGCACGGGTATAGCTAGTTATTTTTATTGTAGCTATTTATACAAACGAAAATGAGAAGATACAGTTTTAATATTAGTGTCGAATACCCTATGACAATAGAATTTATTATATCTTCAATGTAATGAATGTAGAATTCGATCTATTTCAGTTTTTTCATACGTATAAATGCGAATGTCTTTGCTTAGCGAGGAAAAGTACAGTGTTTACAACCTAATTAATCAATTAGCGCAAGTTAAGACGTTTTTAGATCAGAGTAATTATTACTTGAGTTACATAGTCATCGTCGCGGTAGCATGCGAAAGCGATACCGTGGCGCCTCGCTACGGCGATGAAGGCACAGCTGGGTTTTAGTGGGTAGTCTGGGTTGACGAGGAGTCCCACACTCCTGCCGGCCTCGTCGGCGGGGTGCGTAAAAGCATTTCCCCGCGAAAAACAGTCATTGTTATCAAACTATGTTAGTCGGAACCAATGACTTGCATTCAGCCTGTAACATCCCACTGCTGGGCAAAGCCCTCTTCCTCCATGTAGGAGAAGAATTGGCGCTTAATTCACCACACTGCTCCACTGCGGGTTGGCGGATATGTATATTATGAATAACGATCGCTATCAGGTATTTATGATAACAACCGGGACCGACGGCTTGATGTGCTCTCCGAGGCACGGTGGGGAGACCCACAAAGACTTCCAAACCGAAAAGAAATATCTGGACAAATAAAATAATCAATCCCGAGCGGGAATTAACCGTCGGTATTTTAGGCGGCTACTCCCACCACTACACCAGAACGATTGTTATATATTTTGACGTATCTCAAAAAAACTTATGGGTTTTCCTTAGTAATTAGTTTTTAATCGACCTACAAAAAGGAAGAGAATCTCAATTTTACTATATTTTTTTAATGGGTTAATTCATAACTTTCTACTGGCTATATCGATTTGATGATTTTTTTTTTTTTTATAAAAAAAGATTTCTTTCTTTCTTTCTATTCAAACGCTGGTATTTTTAATGTGGTCCAATTTAAAGTTGAGCGTGATCTATCGACTAGGTTTTGAGTTATCCCCAATAATGGCCTATTTAATTGACTTCGAACGTTTATGACGTTCCCATTTTAAAAATTTCCATGTAAATTGAAGTCGGTTTTTTATTTGACATTAAAAAGTTTTTATTCATTTATTAGACCTATTTTCTCGAAATAAAATAATGTTAATAGCCTAGTTCTTTGCTATGGTTAGCTGCACGTTGACGTGGCAAGACCATCATTAGCGAACCTTTTCTAATGAGGTCTGTTTACTATAGTCCGCATACGAGGCTGCCATTTACGTTTGATAGTAATCTACGAGTAGCTTTGATGTAATAGAAAATAGTTATGCGCACTAGTTTTGCGAAAGTATTAAACTTGTGTAAGGTAATCATAATGAACCTTGAAATTTAATAAATTTTTCATTAGATTGTTGTTATTATACTACTTATTACTTTTAAGGCGTCAATATCATGTCGATCTATTTGGCTTTAAAAAAGAAAAAGAAAGGTAGGGTCAGAAAACACACAATATAAACATAAACATACAAACCAACAGGCACACACCGTACATCCACCCACCCATACTCATAATACACACACACACACTCACACACACACACACACACACACACACATCTACCAACCTACACATACACACGGACACGCACGCACACACACACAAACACATAAATATAATCATACTCAACTCATAAAGGCTTATAAGGAGCAAGCAGTAATTCAGAAATGCCATCCAAACTATTATGTAAAATCGCGAAGGTTACGTAGTGTATCCAGATGGATAACAGAGGACTAGATAGTCCTCTGTTATGTCAAGACTATTCTCGTTCTAAAATGATGATTATTATTGCGGACAAAAAGTTTGCTCATTAGTACGATTGCCGAAATCTAATTGTGGTTGGTTGGTTTTGACCTTTGTATATTTGTACCTTTGTAGACTTGTGTTGTCGATTTTAAAAAATTATTTACAGTCAAAAATTTTATTATGCTCTTCAGTTCTTTTGAAATAGTTGGGTAGTGCTCTAGAAATAATTGAATATTCTTTCGGCTTCAATTAATCTATTCTTTTATAGTTAGTTTAAATTAATCTCAGCCAGTATCTCATTAACTAAGTATGGGCATTAAACACACAAGAGCTTCAAAGGTTTAATAAAGCAATTAAAGGAAAGAGTTTTTTTCTATTCCTGTAATAATTTTATGTTTTATGTTTGTGTATTATTTACCTTACATCTACTTTCGTATTAACTCAGTTATATAAATTAAGTATAAACTGAGAAGAACGTTATCAACATAGAGAAAAAGGTTCCGACCTCAGGAGCAGACGACCTTATTATGTATGTTGAGCATATGAACACAAATCTTTTATTATATCCATTAAAATAAATCTTCGACTAATGTACATTCATATACTCGTACGCAATATTTTTTTTTTTTACAAATTCCGTAATAATCATTTTATCAGAACATTAAGATAATATACCGAGATATATTCACAAATGGATTTATATGCAATACAGGCTGGAGCGTACATTATGCGATATTTAGCTATCTCATTACTGCTATCGCGTGAACTCGCTCTTTATGCCTTCCTTTTCCTGACAAACGGTCCTATATGTGTATCAATGATATGTTAGTGTGTTAATATGTGTGCCTATGTGTTATTTAGTTTTGAACGACGTTTGCGTCTCGTCTACTGATAGACATCATTCTAGATATTGTACAAGTAGTGTTGTGATTAATAATCTACGTTCCGAAGCAGTGGTTCCTCCACATTAATTATAATTTGTACTAAAACACAGTTCATATATTATTTTTAAAAGATTAACTGCAGAGTTTCTTGGTGAATCTTTTCTGCAGAATCTACATTCCGAATCGGTGATAGTTTCAATTTTAAAAATAATAATCACTTAAAATTTTAATTTGTAAAATGACGATTCGAAAGTGCTTTTGAAGTCTATTTGAATAAAGCTGTTTTAATTTGATTTGAATAATTAATTTATTAAAAACTAATGTGATAATAATTTGTGTGTTTTGATTGAAGTAATTTTTGATTTCATTTGATTAATGAGAAATGTATGATGTCATGTATTTATGAATTCACTAATACAGTTTGTGTGCATGCGTGTGTTTTGTGTGTGTGTGTGTGTATGTTTGTTAAATTAAACTACTTTCAACTATCGAAATAAACTTTGAGTAAATTTTGAATATTATTCAGTACTTCTTTATTCTAAACGGAATATATATTTGTAGCAGACATTGTTTGTTAAGATTACGTTAAAGTATATGTAATTTCTTTCTTTTACATTCTATTACATTACCTATAATAACTTATAATGAAATAAATTACCGATACGATTTAAATCTACAATAACAATTGTTTAATGTCTAAATAAAAAAATATATTTATGCATTAATGTATGCTCAAATTGAGAGGTCTACAAATTAGATAAGCAAATAAGCGTACCGTTTACCTGATGGTGAGCGATTACCGTAGCTTATAGACGCTTGCAACGTCAGAAGCATCGAGCTCTGGTCACCTTACTCACCTCAGTGACACACTGCTTGAAACGACGATCGACATATTTCCCCAGTGGCTGGTCCAGATTTTGTCCAGTATATTTTCTTCTGTGCCCTACGTCAGTTAAAAAATACAAAAAAATATCGTTAAGGGAGACAGTACAAAAATTTGTGTGTTAGAAAGAGACAGAAAACATCATGACATTAAAATAAATTTACGCCTAAAACATCTGACCCTACTTAGAAAAAAAAGGGTTGGCTGTAAATAAAACAATATCAAAACGGTGAACATTTTGTGAAACGCCATTATCGTTTAGGTCCGAATCCGTTTATTTATACGGTATGTTTCCGGTATTTGCTAAACTTATTTGAATTTTTCTAATTTATATAAATAGTGCTGTTCTTAGAAAGGATAATTTTATACTAGTTATCAGCAACGAATTTGCTCGTATCTATCGTAAAACTATTCCAAACTCTTTCAGCTTAAAGTGTGTTCAACTTAAAACGTGAGATTTTTTTGAACTTAAGCTGTAATCAATTGTATTTACAAATTGCTCTCGACCAAGATAGTGCTGCATTCGCGCAGAAAATCGGTGTGAAGTAGAGCCACTTACGTAGCTCTAGTGGTACGACATTGTTTTGTCCATTTTTATTGTTGTTTTAGAAATAAACTTTTATCTCTATAATAGTCTTTTCTCTTGCTGAAAGGGTTTTTAAGTTGTTAAGATCGCTTAATTTTGGGTAATTTAGCTGAAAATTATCTAGTTTACCCAAAATTAAGTCAAAATTGTTCATATGTTTCGTAGCGTGATAAGGGACGGTATTTAAACAATTACTTTTTCTATTTTCTGTTTTTACTGCTTTTGGTTCTTCTTTATCGAAAACATAGTATAAGATAAAAATGATGATTTTGTTTGTAATATCGCACTACTGGGCATAGGCCTCGTGTCCATGTGGGAGATGCTACATAACCAAGTGAAATATAGTGCTGTGAAAGTAACCAAAATATTAAAGTATAGAAGCTCTATCAAAATCGGCTTTGAATTTACAAAGTTGTCTAACCGAGTCTGCTGTGAAGCTATGTTTTACAAAAAGGGATTATGAACTGGCAATCAAATGAAATTAATATCTAAGTATGTACTTAAAATACCTATATTACTAATATCCAAAATTCTTATTATTTATCAACTGTTCCCATCGTCTATAAATTTTTGTTCAGTAATTTATAATATAAAAATGAGTCACTGAATGTGTTGCTAAGCACAAAACTCGAGAACGGTTGGACCGATTTCGCTAATTCTTTTTTTAAAATATTCCTTGAAGTACGAGGATGGTTCTTAAGGAGAGAAAAATTCTAAAAAAAAAAAAAAAAAATTAAATTTCCTGAAAAAGTCTAAAAACAACACTTTTCTATATGTATGGGAATACAAAAGATTTGTGATAATACTTAAAAGTCAATTTGAACTTTAATACCATACGATAAAGTTTGTGTTAGGCGATACGAAGTTCGCCGGGTCAGCTAGTAGCAAATAATACAAAATCATTAATACAGTAAATAAAAATGGAATCTAATAAAATGTTGATACAGTTTAAAAATAGAAAAGGATTTAAAAATGATTCTCGATGAATACTTATTTTAAAAGCTGTGTCAAATATATACATATGTTTTACAGACACATGCTATCATCTTTTTCTAACTTTCTAACTTAAGGCCTGTGTTATAGGAAATACCATTGTAGCTATGATTTTTGGTATAAATATACATATGTATATAACAAATACATATATGACACCCAGACTCAGGGTAGGAAATGTGAATCAACTCAACTTCGACTTGACTTGTCAAACAGTTCCATAAAAGGTTTTCATTATTTATAAAAATGTCTTGAATTATTTACTAATTTATTAAAACTTTATTGCAAATAAAAAGAAAGATTTAGAAATAGTAGATACAAAACAAATAAGAATGCAAAGGCAGCCTTATCGCTTATAGCGATCTCTTCCAGGCAACCTCTAATGAAAGTAGTTTAGTAAAAATGTGCCGGGAAGAGTGCACAAACAACAATGTAAGTTTATTATAAGAACATACTGAAGACAACTTACAACACTAAAAATAATTATATCATTCGATTCAACAAAACAATGAAATTAATGATTCTTTCATTGATTTCGTATTATCAAAATTTACATCATCATTACAGCCTATACAGTCCACTGCTGGACATAGGCCTCCACAAGTTGACGCCAAAAATAACGTGAACTCATGTGTTTTGCCCATAGTCACCACGCTGGGCAGGCGGGTTGGTGACCGCAGTACTGGCTTTATCGCACCAAAGACGCTGCTGCCCGTCTTCGGCCTGTGTATTTCAAAGCCAGCAGTTGGATGGTTATCCCGCCATCGGTCGGCTTCTTAAGTTCCAAGGTGGTTGTGGAACCTTGTTATCCCTTAGTCGCCTCTTACGACACCCACGGGAAGAGAGGGGGTGGCTAAATTCTTTAGTGCCGTAGCCACACAGCAATTTACATAAAAGCAAGTAATTACTTAAAATACTCTGTAAATGTGTGTAATAAATAGTCTGTTGATTTAAAAAAATCCTAAAACACACAGCTACATTTGCTTTAGTTCGTTGTTCTTATCAATTCTCTAGACATATGCATGAGAGCCACTGTGTATGGCTAGTCCTAAATCATCAATCAATAATTATTGATTTCAATTCGTGAAAATAAATAGTTGCGACCGAAAATTTATTATTATTATTTTTTTATGTCACTAGGTCGGCAAGCAAGCGTACGGCTCACCCGATGGTAAGCTATTACCGTAGCTTATAGACGCCTGCAACACCAGAAGCATCGCAAGCGCGTTGCCGACCCTATCCCCAATCCCCCCAGGAGCTCTGGTCACCTTACTCACCAACAGTAACACAATACTGCTTGAAAACAGTATTATTTTGCTGTGATCTTCTGTAAGGTCGAGGTACTACCCCAGTCGGCTTGCTCCATATTTTGAGCAGGAAATTCCTGTTGTGCCCTACCTCAGTTATTGATTTCAATTCGTGAAAATAAATAGTTGCGACCGAAAATGTATTATTTATTCAACAAGTATACGTGTCAGTATATTAAGTCTCACATTTTCAGTTATGGACTCGGACATTGATTATAAAAAAGAGGCCACTAGATGTATGGAAACAATCCGTATAAAAATTCCATACATGTATATGGATGAACGGAATCCGTAAAGCTATTATGGCCCTTTGAGATCAAAACGTCATTGACCTACAGTCATAAATTGTCATAAATTCCATTTAAATTAAATGCTTCATTACCATAGCTGTTGTTGCCCTGTTATATACATTGACCTTACTTCAAAAATTGTCACGCAAAGCTTAAAATACAACGATTTTTAGGGTTCTGTTTCTAAAAATGTTAACCCTTTTTTCTAAGGTTTAAGTTTCGTAGTGTATCCTTCAGTCAATTCATTTGTCTTTTATAAAGGTCTTTTCTTTTGGTACACACACACACACACACACACCTAAATATGTTATTGAAGTTATACTTCTTGTAGCGCGATAGGGAAAAATTATATGAGTACAGGCAGTCCTCGTGCGCGTACGCGACGTAAATCGAAACGACGTAAGTCGAAACATATTTTTTCATATGTTTACATGTAAAACTCAAGGGTAAGGATCCACGTGGACTCAAAATTAAAAAAAAACTGCATTTATAACAAAGGATATACATACTTTATTATCAAAAGTAAGTTCTTAAAATAATTATATATGTACTTATGAAATAGCTAGTTATTTTTGGTATTTGTGTGCTATTAATTTTAATAATAATGATAAAACTTTAATAATCAAAATATGTACGGGACGTCCTCCGGCTCGCTGGATCAACGATCTTAATAAGATTGCCGGTGTAGGCTGGATGAGGTTTGCGGAAAACTGGTTTGGGGAGGCAGTGTCCAGCAGTGGACTGCAATAGGCTGAAGTGAGTGAATCAAAATATGTAATGAGAAATAATAAATTAAGCTTTTGGCTTAAATAAACTATCGATTCTAGATTGCTTCGCTTCTTTCTTTTTGCTATCATACAGGTCTTGGTAGCACTGACAGGCTGCACAAATTTCGTTATTAACATAAAACTTCTCTGTTAACAAGTGAATTTTCCTATGCCGGTAATCTAAACAATTGGCGCATACTTGAGGAATAGTGTCGAAACATTATTTGACGTAACTTGAAACGACGTAAGTCGAGGACTGCCTGTACATTTTTACGATTCGCGCGCTCACCATCACAAAAAAAAACCGACACCCTGAAGTTAGTGTTAGCTGGTCAACGAAGAAGAAGTTAGCGACGATAAGTACAAACATTTTTTTTGACGATTTTAGTGGAGTTTTTTTGTCTACGTTTTTTTTTTTGTTGCCCGAAAACAGAACAAAAGGTGTGTCTGTCCGTCTCGCACTTGGCCTGTTTTTTATTTTGATAAGGCGATTTCAATTAAAGTTATTGTTTGATGTTTACATTTAGACGTCCTTTTTTTACATTTTCTCAGAAAGTACTAAGATAAATATTTTTTATTATTACTAGACGTAACGTTTTTTAACTAGACAGACTGAAAAAATAAAGCTTTGTTTTTATATTACAAGATTCAATGTATAAAAATTATAAAAATTACGAGAGCACAATATTATTTAAAATATAGCACGGTGTTACAAAAATATTAGTTTATAAGAAAATAAAAAATGGTTTTATTAGAATTTTTTGTACAGTACTTTGTTCAGCACACGAGTTTTTGATACAGCTTTTTGTAGGGATTTTTCGTAAAACATTTTTTAGTACACAAGGTCTTTTGGTCCCATAATCTTTGCACGTATTTACATGACATTTCACGCATGGACGGCAAAGTCTGTCTATAAATTGGCCACAAAATTTAACATCTATATTTATTACGACAATACGAATGTCTCAAGGATTCCGTTGAAATAACAAATTTTTTATTTTACTTTATGATACAAAGTAAAATCAGAAGTGAAAAAAATAAACGCCATTTACAGTTTATTATTCGATTACTTTAAATAGTCTAAAATAATGTAATGTGTTCAGTAGCATAAGTTAATTGAAAACCATAGGAATCTCATTAGTTTACATGTATTATTATGTACTGTAGTTCTTTCTCCCACATGGAGAAAGAGGCCTATGCCCAGCAATTGATTATGTACCTGTGGGATTAAAAAATCAATTGTTATTTACATAATTATTGTAGACATATTTCTATTTTGAACAGATCATACGACAAATAAATTTGAATTAAACATATTTATAACACACTTCAATAATTAAAAGTTTTGAATGGAAGCGTTGAATTTCATTACGAGGTAATTAAATTCATTAATTGACACTTTCGTTATTTTACAAAATGTAATGTTTTGTCAATGATGCAAAACATGCAGAAATTTTTACTTAATATAGCATTCAAGCCGTGTCTCGCAATTTACCCGTGTTAATTTGAGAAAAATAGTACTAAATCATTTATTTATTTATTTAATTAATTTATTTATTTCATACATACAAGTTTACAGAGCTTTGATCCAGACACAAGTAAGTCAATCAAAAAAAAAAAAAAAAAACGCAAAAACACAGGTATAACAAATGAAGAAAATAATGATAAATGTAGAATTAGAATATACATTCTTATCAAAATACAATAATTAAAATTTACAATGTCAATAAAAATATACTCAGTGGATAATATTAAAAGAAATAAATATCAATAATTTGGTCAAGAAATTCAAATGTAGAAATTACAATATATCTACAACAATGTCAAAATACAAAATCTAGTCAAAATTCAGAATTCTGTTTATAAAACTACATTAGTTAGTCAGTGTATTAGATGTCAAAACAAAAAAAAAAAACGTCCAAATTAGATAAATAAAATATTACTAATGTAGTATTATATAGCATAATATCCTTGCTCGGCAAATTGTCTATCCAACACAAAAGTATTTTTACAATTCGAACCATAGTTCAACAAACAAACTAAGGGAGGGTAGGGAAGTGTACAAAGAGTTGATAAAGTATGTACTTACACACCACACACCCAAATAAAATACACTAATTAGTTATACAGAGGACTTAAATACTTAAAACTTTATGTTGGGTCTGTCGATTGTATCCAAAACAGAAGCCATAAATAAAATAAAATAAAAAATTATGTGGTGTCATGGGACACCAGGTAGCAATGAAGTTTCTTCGGATAGTATAGAAGCTTATAAAGTCAGGCAGTACTTCACACCGGAACAGCTTCTTACTCTCTACCAAGCACAAGTTCGATCGTGTATGGAGTACTGCAGCCACTTATGGGATGGCTCTGCCAAGTACCAGCTCGCTGCTTTGGATTCTGTGGATCGACACGCCAGAAGACTCATCGGTGACAAATCGTTGGTTTGCTCTAGACTTCAAAGTCTCGAACATCGGCGCAAGGTTGCCTGTTTGTCGGTATTTTACAGGTTATATTTCGGAGAGTGTGCTCTAGAACCATACAATTTGGTTCCACCATCACCTTTCTACCACTGAACCGCAAGGCATCGCATGAATCTGCACCGCTATGTGGTTGAAATCCCACGATCTCGCACTAAACGATTTGCTTCCTCGTTCCTAATACGCACCGCAAAAATTTGGAATGCCCTTCCGGCTTCCGTTTTTCCAACGAACTATAACTTGGGTATCTTTAAACCAAGAGTGAATAGGTATCTTCTAGGTAAGCGCGCACCACCTTAGGCTGCATCTTCACTTGCCATCAGGTGAGATCGCAGTCAAGCGCTAGTCTATATATTTAAAAAAAAATAGAAGCAACACAATTTAAAAAAAATTTGAATTTTATATATATTTTCTAATTCTTGATTTTTTTTAATTTTGTTGATGGGTTTTTAATTAAGTACATAAAAGTATTTAGGAAATTTAGTATTTTAGAAAATAACAAATACCATAAAATAAAATAAATCAAACAAAATAATAATAATTATTATAACTATGAAGGGAAATAAAAAACATGTCTTTATTTATTTTTGTCGATAGTATAAATGACATAAATAATTTTTAAAAAAGTTTACTAGTAATATTTTAGTTTTACAAACGTCATATTATATAGTCATGTGACTGATATTACGTCACTTCTGTTATATATTTATTCTTACGGTTTTAGTATCACATTTTTTTCAGTTCGGTCGCCCAGCCAACTGTCAAGCCTGCCGTAAGGAACTTTGTTCCAAAATAATAGTGAAGCCACTGCAATATTATACAAGTGAAATCGCGTGAGATTCTAACCATTTCATTATTTCGTTTAGCCCAGCAGAGTCCGTAAGACAAAGTTTACACTACTGACCTGTATTCAGATGCGGAAAGTTTAATTGTTTAAGTAGTGGGTACGAGAGAATATCCGTGGATTATTGTTTTAAAAACTCGGATTAAGTGTAGATCCGGGCAATTTTGTACGGCGGTATAACCGGTTAGTTTTTAAAGTTGTGAAATTTTTAACCGGCTTTTTTATGTTCTGTTTTCTGTTATTTTTCTTCTTTTATAGTTTTTACCTGAATTTTATAATACAAAGTTACATTAGTAGTAATATTGTAGTTAATATTAGTATCTACTACGTGCTGTACATATCCTTTTTTATACAACTAGGTCGGCAAACAAGCGTACGGTGAAGGGTAGCGGGTGGGGTCGACAAAGCGCTTGCAATGTTCCCGTGGTTTCAGGCGTTTGTTAACTATGGATCCGCTTACTTTCAGACCAAGCGTTTTTTATACAACTAGGTCGGCAAACAAGTGTGCGGCTCACCTGATGGTAAGCGATTACCGTAGCCTATAGAACCTGCAACACCAGAAGCATCGCAAGCGCGTTACCTACCCTACCTTACTCCCCACAGGAACACAACACCGGTTAAAAGCAGTATTATTTAGCTGTGATCTTCTCTAAGATCGATGTTCTTCCGCAGTCGGGCTGCTCCAGATTTTGAGCATGTTATTTCTTGCTACCTCAGTTGAACCTTTTTCTTTGTGCAAACACATGGTAGCATTGAAACTTCTGAAAAGTCGTAGGAAGGTAGGCGCGTTTTCGTTACATCCATTTCAAATCATAACGATTCTAAGAAGATTCACTTCAACACTAACCTAAATTGTTGTTTAGTTTAAGCCTGTGACTTTTTTCGATATTTTTTTTTCAAACCACATGCTCTACTAGAAAATGTATTGGACAAAAAATGTTAATCCTTTTATGGCTTTTGGCTAAAAATAAATTCTTAAAAATCGAATTTTGCCATAAAAAACATGCAAAATATTGAACACGTTTCTTCAATAAATCTTTTAATCTACAAAATGAAATTCGTCGCCATTCTTCCTATAATATTTGTTATCAGTTGAGTTGCATACTGTGAGTCTACTTAAATGATATACAATGTTTATTTTAAGACCTTGCAAGTCCTTAAAATAAATTTTGTATAAATATATACCATTCATTCAATCAAATCGTTCAAACCAGATCAATCCCACTCACGACAGACTTTTGTATAAAATAGACCATAGAACTTTGTCGTGATCTGATCGTTTGGTGCTTGTGTTTTGTGTATGTTCCAGACCACCGACACAGGAGAAAAGCTAAGTGAGGCTTGGAGTGTGAGGTATTTATTTATAAAAAAAAATCAAGAAAATGTCTTAAGCCTTACATATTATTTTTTAAAGATAAATAATTCTGTTCTCAAGTAGTATCTTCTTTCTGTAGTGAGAGGCCGAGGGCGCGCGGTGTTAACATAGTAAGGTCAGTAATACGCTTGTAACGCCCCTGGCGCTGCCGATGCCCTTAGGCTAAGGTATCCGCTTACCACTAGGCATACCATATGCTTTTCTATATATGTCTATTTATTGAGAATATCATATTTTAACGGAGCAGTACATACATTGACATTTAAAGCATGTTAACCACAGATAATCGTATAGTATGGAATAACTTTAGATTTATAGGTAACTTACTTACCTTGTTTTGACCCAGAATTTTGTATAGGGTTGCAACAGAAGCAAATAAATGTAGCAAAACTCATGCTAAAAATCTTATTGGCACAGTAAAACTTTTATTCACCTACTCACTTCAGCCTATCGCAGTACACTGCTGGACAAAGTCCACAAAATCATGCCTCCACAAGTTCATACCAAAAGCGGCGTGAACTCATGTGTTTTGCCCATAGTCACCACGCTCGGGTTGGTGACCGCAGGGCTGGCTTTGTCGCACCGAAGACGCTGCTATATGTATATATATAAATTCAATACATATACAATGTTTCATATTATTATAAAATATTTCAATAATAACTTGCGGGGGTTTGGGTTAAATTTACCAAATATTTCTTTTTCAATCATCCATTCCATTTCAACATTTCAATTCATTTCAGATAAACTAAATTTATTTTTATTTCCTGTACTATATACGAAAAATACTATTATTAGCTTCAAGTCAGGCTGGGGCAAACGCCCAACTTTACCCCACTGTGTGTACGCCCATGCGCACATTGCAGTGACCCTGTTCGCCCCCACAGCTAAGTATAGGTACGATTTTCACCCATCTGATAATGGATGAAGATTTTTTTTTATATTTATTTTACATACTAAAAAATAAATCGCGACGCGTCAATAGATGAACATATAAATATTTAAATATATACTTGAAATATAGTATACAATCTTGTATAAAGTTACGTAAGCAAAGATGAAATATCGTCTACCATTGAGATGCTTTAAACTTGTTGAGTGGAGTTGAGAGGAAATTTCAAAATAAAATTAAAAAGTTCGAACGAACGTACAAAAATTACGTAGTATAAAATCTACTTTACAAATTCCAATTAGTTATTCAGATCGGGATCAGTCGATGATGTAATTACGGAGTCATATCTTTACTTTTAACTATAATCATCATCATCATTCCGGCCTATTGCAGTCCACTGCTGGACATAGGCCTCCATAAGTTCGCGTAAAAAATGCGTGAACTCATGTGTGTTGCCCATAGTCACCACGCTGGGCAGGCGGGTTGGTGACCGTAGGGCTGGCTTTGTCGCACCTAAGACGCTGCTGCCCGTCTTCGACCTGTGTTTCAAAGCCAGCGGTTAGATGGTTATCCCACCATCAGTCGGTTTCTTAAGTTCCAAGATGGTAGTGGAACCTTGTTATCCCTTAGTCGCCTCTTACGACACCCACGGGAAGAGAGCGGGTGGCTATATTCTTTGATGCCGTAACCACACAGCAATAATAAATTTGTAAAAGTTATTATTATTAATTCTAGCTACAGACACTTATACTAATATATACTCCTGTTTGATAGATTTAGAGATTTGATTTTTGAAGTAAAACTCCTTTATGAACGCTTGACTTGGGAAGTAAGATGGTGAATGCATGACAGAGCGAGAGAGGGAGATATAAGTTAGTGAAGATAGAAAGAGAGAGACGTTCGTATATTACTGTAGGATCAACTAAAGAAGTTTTACTTCAGCTGTGTGGTCTAAAGCACATTCGTTTTTTTGTTTCATTTTTCGACGACCCCTCTTCTAGTAAAGCGCGTACCGTGTAGGATCGTGAATGATCGGAGCTTAATCCACCACACTGTTCCACAGCGTGGCGGCGGATATATTCCCAACTATGAGAAACGCGCGCGCGTGAGGGCGCGTTGCTACGCTTTTTTTTGGTTGTACCAACTCAGAAACCTTTGTGGGCGCATGCACAAGACTATGCTGAAGATCATGTCATTATCAAATGCGTAGTTTACGATTCTATAAAGGGTATACAGACAAACATTCACTTATATATATACGCCGCGTTGGCGCAACGGTTACAGCCATGGATTGTACCTGTTGCGCTGGCGGTTGCGGGTTCGATCCCTGCACATGACAAACATTTGTATTGGTCATACAGGTGTTTGCCGTGATCTGGGTGCTTGTGCAGTCCTTGTGGGTCTCCCCACCGTGCCTCGGAGAGCACGTTAAGCCGTCGGTCCCGGTTGTTATCATGTACACCAGATAGCGATCGTTACTCATAGTAGGGAATATATCCGCCAACCCGCATTGTAGTAGCGTGGTGGTTTAAGCTCTGATCCTTCTCCTACATGGGGAAAGAGGCTTAGGCCCAGTAGTGGGATATAACAAGCTAAAGCGTAAGCGTAGATAAACATATATTAACACTTTCGTGCAGACGTTGTAATTTTTTATCGATGTTTTCGTGAATAAAAAAATATTTATAAAGAAGAATAGCGAGGGCGGTATATAATGTATGCTTTGTGTTTGATAAATGTAGGGTTAGGTACTCGAAAGATATTTAGGAATTTCTTTGACTGATCTAATTTAATATTTTTTATTTCTTATGTGTATATAAATTAAAGTAAATTACGGAAACGTATAAACGCACATAGCTTCGGAACGATTATACAGATCTAACAACTGATTAAAAAAATTTTTTTTTTTCATTGATTGGTTCATTCAGCCTATAACATTCCACTGCTGGGCACAGGCCTCGTTCTTCATGTAGGAGAGGGGTAAGATTCTTATCCACCGCGCTACTCTAACTGACTAATGATAATTATTAATTAAGAAGGAAATAAAATTATTTAAAAATAATTTTAGCGTAAGTCATACGACTTTCGATTATTTGTGATAAGTCTTTTTTTCACCTGTATTGGTATGTTTGTAACCGACTCCTTTGGACGTCATTTTGACCCACTTCTAACGTTCAGATTTCATTTAAACTTAGGAGACTTATAGAGATTATTCTTTTTAGTTTTTTTTTTTTTTTTTTTTATATATATAAATTTATTTCCACAGGCTTATAATGCCCGTGTTTTGTTATTCATATTTTTAGTTTTATTACTTGTTACACTACTGCAGCTTACATTAAGAGAACTAATTTTTCTATCTTAGTATCCCTAATGCAGACGTGAGTCCACCGACCAAAATTATGCTAACGTAATTGATATCTTACATGCAAAAAGACATTGACTTTTTTTTAGTTTAGTTTAGTTATAAAAGCGGGTCTTCTGTTTTTTTTTAAACTATTATTTATTTTTGTTTTGTGTTCGTTATTGTCAGGAAAAAGTTTATATAAAAGAAAGTTAAAACAATATTTTATACAAAAAAAGAAACATGGTGGTTGACAGTTTGCGGGATCAGGGTTTTTCATAAATACCTAGCCTAAAAACTAATTACAATACTAATACATTGCTAGTAATTATACTATCATTATTATTATTAATAAAAAAGTATTTTGCGTTGTGAAAGCGTGAAAGATACAATGAATTTTTATTTCGATTATTTCGAAATTCTCAAAAACTGCACCTACTAAAAAACTCTTTTCCAAGGACACATATTTCTATGGAAATGTCCTAAATATTACTAATTAATAAAGAGTATTTTGTTTCATAAATAAAGTGTGTGCGCGGTAGTCGCCTCTGTGTATTCAGTCGCTAGCTTCCAGAGGGCGAAGGAGGTCGTATTCCGCCCTCCGCGAAACGTAACTGGTACGAGACTGAAAACTTATTACAAGTGTCAAAAAATAAAAAATAAACTTTTCGCGCGCCGTGAACTGTCAAAAACTTTTTGACAGTTAAAAAATTAAAAATTGTCGTTTGTGAATTGTGGTGATTGATTGTGATTTATTTTTAAATTTATATCGTTGTTGTGTTAATCGTATTTCAGTGAGTTTTCGTGTTCATTTTCTTTAAAGAGGTGAGTGAAGTTTTTTTATATTGTGTGAATTTCGCCAAAACTGTATTATATTAAATAGACAAATTATTTTTTAAATAAAAACAACAGTAACTTTTTTAAATATTTCGTATCGTAGATATATTTGCTAATAATAATATATGTATTTCAAAGTTGTTAAAGTGAATTTAAAAAAATATTTCCTGTATATTAGTATAAGTCTAGTCCAAGAAACTTGGTAACTTCAACTTTTTACGAATAAACTATTTTCATGTAATTTCAAAAAAGTTTTAAATTTCAAGATCGAAAGGTGAAAGAATATTTTGAATCATTTATATAATAAGAAGACGAATCCAACAAGAACTTATAAAAAAACATAGTCACTTAATTTGAAAAAAGTACAACTAAACAGTAGAAATAATCAGATGATAAAAAAAAAATCAATAAATAAATATATAACGTAGGTATCAGCCTAGTGTATAGCGTATAAATAACACGACAAACAAAGTAAACCAACCCAACTCAATTTGATAGCATAATAAACTCGAATAAAAATAGGGTCATTGCGCCTGTTCGCGTCCACCGCCCAATTCGCGTCCATTTTACGGATCTCAGTTTCAAAAGTCTCGAAATTAAGTATACTAAGACACCAATAAGTCGAAAAGTAATTACCGGCAATACCTCAATGTATAAGAGGCACGCACGCATAGACAAAAGTTCTGTGCGACCAAGCAATCCCGGGTAAAAAAAATAGTTGTTCAACAAGAGAGCGCGAAGGCACGGAATAATGAGAAGAAAATAGTGGGCAGCGGTTCGTTTGAAGGTAAGTCTTTTATTATTTTATGTCTATTTTGAATACATAGCTGTTTCTAGGCGTTGGTTATGATAAAAGGAATTATAATAATTATGAATTTGCTTATTTTTTTTATAGTTAACAGTTAAAATAAGGTGGACGCGAACTACTACACCGAATTTATAAAACTTCCACTTTGCGTCCGCAATGGACGCAAACTATACCTAAAGGGATTAATAATAAAACTAAATCGCGTCCATTTCTTAAATTAATTCTATAAGTTTAATATATAAAACTAATAACTACAAGTTAATACCTATTCTACTTTGAATGAAATATGTAATTTCTTTCTTATTTTTTTTCTGTTTAAGATGAGTTCTTTGCAGATAAGAAGAAGAAAAAAAGAACATACACAGAGGAAGATTTAAGGGAAGTTTTGCATGACATTCAAGAGAAGAGGAAATCGGTAAGACAAGCACCTATGCAAAAAATATGCTATTCCGATATTGGACAAAATCAGTGGGTGCAGACCAAGAGGGTACAAAACTTATCTACACAAATAAATAAAATTGGAGTGTCTGTTTGTAATATTAAAGTAACAGCTTTTTACTAAATGCATATTGATTTATACATGGTACATATACCAAAATAAGCAATCTCATTACTGTATGATGCCCTAATAAGAAGTCAGCTTGAGTATAATGCGGTAGTATGGTCTCCACATGAAGTCAAATACAGTCTCATGCTGGAACATATTCAAAATAAATTCACCAGGTTTCTTTACCTTAGGCTTAATGGCGTGTATCCCTTGTATCCCTTGATGTATTCAACATTGTTTGTATTGGGCATGGTTCGATACAACAAGTTGGAGACTAGGAGAGAGCTGGCTCTGGCAACTTATATTTTAAAATTATTCCGCGGTGTTGTCAATAATCCAGGGTTACTGCAGTGGATAGATTTGAGCGTACCCGATAGGTATCTACAACGAAAGCGGCGTCCGAGCTTATTTGCAGTACCCCACGGCAGAACCGAGCTAGTGCGCAACGGACCCCTTGCTCGTTCAGTCAGAACGCTGAACTTGGTGGCTGACACACTAGACCTTTTTTCTTGTTCGTGGAGTGAATTCGCAAAAGTTACTTTGTATATAATATGTTATGAGAATTGAATTTAATGTTTTTATATTTATTAATGTTACATTGTTTTGTTTTTAGTATGATGCTTAAGTCAGCTAATTCTTTTTTAATTATAGTTTAACTTTTTTTTTTCCTTTTGCTTTTTGTCTCCTTTACTATGTCTAATGAATTGGGTTATGCCTGTAATATTAGATGTGAGAAAATAAAATAAATAAATAAATAAAAACATTTTAAGAATTTTTGTCTGTCTGTCTGTTTGCTCCGGCTAATCACTGAAACCATTGGACTGATTTTGAAGGGACTTTCACTGGCAGATAGCTAATGTAATAAGGAGTAACTTAGGCTACTTTTATTTTAGAAATTTATTTATTTTTTAATTTTACGAACAGAACAATATTTTTTTTTAATTCCACGCGGATGAAGTCGCGAGCACAGCTAGTATCAAATAAAACCAAGTAACGAAGAAGAAAACATAACGGTATTATTAATATTTAATGCGAATGGAGATATGTGTCCACCTCGTATTTTGTTTCCATAATTATTAATCAAGGCTGATCTTTGTGGTGCTGTGTGCTTACGGCATCAAAGAATATAGCCACCCCCTCTCTTCCCGTGGGTGTCGTAAGAGGCGACTAAGGGATAACATAGTTCCACTACCACCTTGGAACTCATAAAGCCGACCGATGGCGGGATAACCATCCAACTGCTGGCTTTGAAATACACAGGCTGAAGACGGGCAGCAGCATCTTCAGTACGACAATGCCAGCCCTGCGGTCACCAACCTGTCTGCCCAGCGTTGTGACTATGGGCAAAACACAGGAGTGAACTTGTCGAGGCCTATGTCCAGTAGTCGACTGCGAAAGGCTGCTGTGATTGTAATTGCAGGCTGATCCTTTAGATTGCTTACATTCCTTTAAAATTCACAGAACAGATAATTGTTGAAATTTATAGGTGGAATTACTATTTACTTACTAAATACATGGGTACCTAATTTGTTTTTTAATTTTAAGTTTTATCAATGTTTAGAAGAATAAATAGGTGTTTTATTTTCTTTATAGTGATTTATTAATGTTAATATGTTGATTTTTACATAACTATAATTCTTCAATAAATAAATTATTAAAATCCAACCTCTCTTTACATTATCATAAAAATATCATCTCTTTATTCCTTTTCTAAGCTGGTGGACGCGAAGTGGTCCAGCGGGTGGACGCAAATTGGATTTTATGGACGCAAACTGGGTAAATCGCCTAATTCTGAAGTTTGTATTTAAATAAAATAATAACAAGATGTTTCGAACAAAACTGAAAATTAATCTTTAAATAGACTATATAACGAACACAGTAAATAAATTTTTCATAGAAATTAGTGCGGGGACATTTTTATTTTCTTCTTCAAACTTGCCAACTGCACTAAGTGGACGCGAACAGGCGCAATGACCCTATACGGTACACAAAAAAATCTTCCTAAAATAGGCTTTTTCAATCGTTTTAGCCTCGTCGTTTTACAAATCAATCTTTTAGTTTTTCGGTACTCTTGATAGTTATTTTTACTGACATCATTTATGTTTATATATGTATATATATGCTTATTCATATTTATATAATACCTGCCCACCTGAAAAGCGATATCCCTTTCATTATCAGGTTGTCTGGAAGAGATTGCTTTTTAGCAATAAGTTCGTCTTTTTTTCTTTTGATCGATCGTCTTAATTGCTTGTAATGTTTAAAATTTTGTTCTTTATTTCAATGTGCAATAAAGTATATTATGTATATGTATAACATAGGTTTTATACTGTATATATTCACTTATATATAACAATAGGGAAAGAGGGTCTCTGTTAAGTAAGTAGTTTAACAGCTTGAATATATTGTATTGTAATCTCAAAATCGTGTTGTTTCTAGAAAAATTCTGTGTTATTTTTAATAAGTATAAATATATATTTTTTTGTATTGTTTCTATATATATTTATAATAACAAATATGTAGCTATACAGTAGGCGTTAAGCGTAGGCGACAAGCATTAAATTGCTTAACTTAGGAACAGACGCTTGTGTGTTATATTTCTTTATTTATATTTAATATTCTTTATTGCACAGTGTAGTACGAATAAATAGTAATCATGCGATAAACAGCGGCCATTTTTATCGCTTTGGGCATTTGTTATCTTTAATTAAGTGACTATTTTCTATCTTTATTAATATTACGCAAAAAAAATATATATTACATAAAACATATTCATTAAATAAAAATACAGATAATCTATTTAATTTTCTAAAATAGGCAGCGTTAATTGACATATCATACAAAAAGTATAGTAAAATAATTATAAAAAAAAAAATAAAAAAAATAATAATAATAATAATACAAAATAGAATTTAAAAATCTTAAAAACAGTATCTTTCTAAAGAAGTACAGTATCTTTCTTTCTTCTATCTTTCTAATTTTGGTAAGGTGCCAAGCTTCATTTGAAGTGTAAACTTTAACTGTAAAACTTCATAAACAGTTTTCAAACTATAAAACATTACCCTTCAAATCTCGTGAATTAATACAAACAAAGTGTATTTCGACAAATTCCATACATCACCCATATTTTTTGTTCTGTAAATGCTTGCTGAAATTATAAAAAATATTTCATACATGTGTACAGTAAAAAAAAGGTGTTCTTTAGACCGCGCAACTGAAGTAAAACCTCTGCACAATAGGCCTGTACTGTGTCTTAAATATACGAAGCGTAACTGGCTATGAGAGAAAGAGAAAATGTGTGCTCGCACCTCTCTCTCTTGCTCCGTTCGCCTCTGCCGATCACACTTTTTGTAACGCTTTCGTCACGCATTCACCAGTTTAATCCCCAAGTCAAGTCGTGCGTCAAGAAGTTTTACTCAAAAAAAAATATGCTTACTAGTCTGTATTATTAAGAATAGGTAAAGAGAAAGGATTTAATTTTTGTTTATTTACTTAAAACTGTTAGAATAATTTTAAAGATTTCACGTATAGTAGAATGGCTACGTTATATCTGACTGACATCTATAGGCTATATTTTAACGGGAGAAAATGGAACAGTTAAAATCATTAAATCCATGCATGCGAAGCCGCGAGGGGAACGCTAGTCTCAAATAAAATTGAAGTCATAATATCAAGCCGTAAATATCAAGTTGTATATCATGATATTAAACAAACACGACTCAAAGTAAATATTAATACGAGTATAGACAGAGTATGTGACATTCTATTTGAACTATTAACGCTTCCTTTAATTGTCAGTCGAGAGAAATGTTTATTCTGTCGTAATGAATAATGTAAAAAAGAATCTGTGTGACAGTTCCAACACGCTAATGCTGTACAGTAAATACTGGTATACTATTATACATATATCTAGACACAGCTAAAAGCGATGTAAAGCGACTTTTAAGCTTTATACTTAGCGACACGGCTATTTCGTAGTTTTACACAATCCCGCTCTTCATATTCTTTTTATGACGCGCATTACTTAAGGAGTTAAAAAAATTGTCGAAATGTGGTGCACATAACGCGCATTTTTCATACAACTAGATAGCTAGCAAGCGTACGGCTCACCTGACAGTAAGATATCCGTAACTTATAGACGCATATAACACCAGAAGCATCTCAAGCGCGTTGCCGATACTACCTCTAATTATTTAGCTGTGATCTTCAATAACGTCGAAATACTTCCCCAGCCAGGCTGCTCCATATTTTGAGCTATATTACTTGCTGTGCCCTACCTAAATTGATCATAACTTCTAAACAACTGTATCAAATTGAATAATTTCTTTATTGTGTTTGTTACATGGTCAAGGTTTGTATAAAGATTAAGAATAATTAAAAAAAAAGTAATTTGTGTGTGTCAGTTGCGACACGTGACTGGAGTGTATTATTTAAAAACGATTGCCGTGAGATTTGAAAATCTGTTTACATCTTTCTTGCAAGAGACATTGCATGGTCAAGCCTCAATCTCAATTCAGGTCACGTCATATTTTAGTGTTCTACACGAATTCACTTCGAAAATTTCCTATGACGCTGGCCTTATACGCTTCAGCCTCCATACCACAGCTGGGCATAGGCCTCTTTCCCCGAGTAATAGAAGACTCAGAGCTTAATCCACCACGCTGCTCAAATGCGGGTTGGCGGATATATTCCCTACTATGACTAACGATCGCTATCCGGTGTACATAATAACAACCGGGACCGACGGCTTAACGTGCTCTCCGAGGCACGGTGGGGATCCACAAGGACTGCACAAGCACCCAGACCACGGAAAACATCTGTATGGCCAATACAAATGTGCGGATCGAACCCGCAACCGCCAGTGCAACAGCACAAATCAGTGCTGTGACCATTGCGCCAACGCGTTCGTTTTGTCGTCGTTCGCGTCTGACCTTATACAATACAATACAAATACTAATAAACTTTGTTACTAACCAAAAACAATACATGTAACATTGGAAAATGCAAGAAAAACAAAAAACGAAATATGTTCAAAAGGAGTTCTAATTCCCAGAGAGCGATCTCTTCCAGACAATCTTTAGAAAAAGGCATGAAAATGGGTCTTGTTTCGTTTCTTAAAACACCAAAAAATTCGGCGGACGAAGTTCACCATCAGTTTAAAACTCCGCTCCGTTGATCTAAAGTCTAACCTTTGATTAACAAAATATTCGTTAAACATTTCAAAAGATAACTTTATAATGAAATTAATGAACGCAGGAGATTTTGTTATTGAAACACTTCGAATTTGTTCAGGGAAGTTTGTTAGAATTAGGAATGAGTTGTTGATGAGCTTTAAATTAGACAGGATCCATTACTGTTAGACTAGATTCGTTGATGGTTTTACTTGCTTCGATGTTTATGGTAACTATTTAGTTTTTGTAAGTCACAGCCTTTAAGAAACTTTTACTAAAACGAAAATAAAACCGACTTAAAGAAAGTGGAGAAAGTTCTCAATGCACCTCCTCCGTAATTTTTACTGGGTGTACGGATTTTGATGATTTCTTTTACGTTCGCAAGCTGACTCTCCTCACGTGGTCCCATTTGAGTTTGATCAAGATCTTACGTGTGGTTTTTGAGTTATCCCTAATATTGCGTAAATAATTGACTTCGACTACGTTGGCGATATTCTGATTTTATTATCTAATATATAAAATTCTCGTGTCGCGGTGTTTGTAGTTAAACTCCTCCGAAACGGCTGACCGATTGTCGTGAAATTTTGTGTGCATATTGGGTATATCTGAGAATCGAACACCTATTTTTCATCCCCCTAAACCTAAATTTAATTATCCCAAAAAATATTTCTTTAATTTTAGATAAATTATTTATTCTTTATTTTAATTATGATTTTGCGTTGAAAAATACATACAATCCTAAATGATATATATTGTGTGCGTGTGTATGTCACTGAACTCCTCCTAGACGGCTGGACGGATTTTGATGAAATTTTTTGAGTGAGTTCAAGGGGATTCGAGGATGGTTTAGATTCACAATTTGGTCCACTGGAAAATGATTATTTAACTAATTTTTCATTTATAAGTAGTTGTTTATTTTGGAATATTTTACATTGGTTCCGGTAGACTGCGCTACCATCGCAGCATTAAATATTAAATATTATTCTATTTTAATTTCAGCTTGTCCCGACACAGGATGTACAGGCTAAATCGTGATCGGTTGTGATATAATATGTGATGATGAACTATTTTTTTAAATATATTGTGGTTAGATATAAGAAATAATATTGTTACGAAAGCTAAATAAGATATTCCGAGACAGAAATATTACACCTAGACTCGACCCAGAATCGACCCCACAACCTTGGAGCAGAAAATGGGTCACTACCAACTGGGTCTACGACTCAGTCTATTAAGTACGACGGAAAAAAGTAATTAAATATGATTTTTATGCAGTATACTTTTTGAAAACAGATGTACTTAAGTTATAGATATGGGAAAAGAATCTATGTATTAAAACGTGTAGCAAAAACTTTGTAACTACCCCCTTTTTAAAAAAATTGCGCGAATAGAATAGTATGAAATTTCGCACATCTATAGTTTATATAAAGAAGAAGTGCAGAATGCTAATATGCTATTTAAAAATTATTCATAAAAAATACATTAAATCAGTAAAGTAAACATTACACACACTACCATGTATTTGGCACACACACACGCATATATAATCTTTTGGTTATTATTATAGAAGTACAGTCTTTGACAATAGAACCTTAATAATGTTCAAACTTATAACTTAAATTAATTATTCGTGCTGTGTGGCTACGGCACTAAAGAATTTATCCACCCCCTCTCTTTCCGTGGGTGTCGTAAGAGGCGACTAAGGGATAACAAGGTTCCACAACCACCTTGGGACTTAAGAAGCCGACCGATGGCGGGATAACCATCCAACTGCTGGCTTTGAAATACACAGGCCGAAGACGGGCAGCAGCGTATTCGGTGCGACAAAGCCAGTACTGCGGTCACCAACCCGCCTGCCCAGCGTGGTGACTATGGGCAAAACACATAAGTTCACGTTATTTTTGGCGTAAACTTGTGGAGGCCTTGTCCAGTAGTGGACTGTATAGGCTGTAATGAAATTAATTATGGTCGAATTTCGAATTTAGAAGTGTTAAAAAAAAAACGTTATTGTGAGTAATGAACTCAATTATTATATCATTACCTGTGCTCCGCGGTTTCACATCTATCCGCTGGGTATAGATCTCTTTTTCCGTGTAGGAGAAGGATGGGAGCTTAATTTACCACGCTGCTCCACTTCGGGTTGGGTTATATTTTTGGGATATATTCCCTACTATCATTATCAGGTATTTATTAAAACAACTGGGATCGACAGCTTAACGTGCTCTCCGAGACATGGTAAGGAGATCCAAGAACAACCAGACCGGAAGAAAATATTGCAAATACAACCGGAAATAACAAAGAAATATTAGCTAAGTTTTAGCTAAAACAAATAAGAAATCGTTTGAAAATTAAATCAGTTTTCTCAGATATCGATATTTATTCTGTACTGTCTTGTACCTAAGCACGGCAGTGTAGATCTCTGTAAGAACATTTTAATATGAAGGCACTCGTACCATATGTTTAGATCAAATAAAATGTTGTGGCAGTTTTGGGACTGTTGCCAAAAAGTTATTTTTTGTGGGTGTAGTTGTGTTGCGGTTTTAACCGACTTGGAATAATCTTATAAATTCTACGTGATGTTAGCGCAAATCATCTGTGGTATCTTGGCACTAGTGAAAGCCATTAATTTTACATAATAAGATGTATAAATAATTTGTTTTTCGCTGTGTTGCTAAGTGCAAAATTCGAAAAATTTTAGGCAAATTCTACCCGTTTTTAATTTGAAAACTTTATTATATTTTGTAGAAGGTTCTTATAGAATAAAAACTAAAAATAATATAATAAAAACTAGCCCGTTGGTGCAGTTTATAATGACCCTGCTTTCTACTCCGAGGGTTGTGGGTTCGATTCCCACCCCTAGTCTGGTTATAATAAATATTTATTTATATATCTATATATGTATTATTTATAAGTACGTTTATCGAAATAAAAAATGTAGCCATATACCAGCCAGCTGTTACCTATAACACAAGCATTAAGTTGCTTACTTTAGGAACAGACGACAGTCTGTGTATTGTGTTGATATAATTAAATAATAATAATGCACAGAAAATCTAAAATTTTCAGAAAACGTAAAAGCTATTTAAATTTTACACGTTTGACAATTCGTAAGATTGGAGAAAGTATGTCGTGTTAGCTAGTATAATAGGAACTTGAAAAAAAAATGTATACATTAATACATTAAATATTTATAAATTTAAATAGGTATAACCGACTTAAAAAAGGAGGAGATATGAAACTTGATGTGAGCGGAGAGTATTTTTTTGAGTTACTCCTAATAATGCGTATTTGAAGTCAGTTGTTATTTGTGCGAACAAACACAATTATTCCAAATCTGTCGTATTTGCTATTGAACAGTTCCTGAGTAAAATTAATCGTATTTTGAATAAAGGAACTGGAGTAAGCAGCGTTCTTTCTGTCAACATATTTTGTATGCGATAGCCTGTCCTGTTTAAAAAAATGTAATAAGCAGGAATCAAACTCACGACCATTAGTGTAACAGGCAGCAAAAGTGACAAGTCAAGAATTATATTAGAAATACAAATTTAATTACTAAAATTTTTGACGATTTGTGTTTCTAAGGAAAAAAAAATGTGGCTTTACTTTGACACTGCGCTCTCAAAGTTTGAGTTCGTAATCCCTGGTCTCAAAAGTCTTCAAGTAAAGGTCGAAAGGTTGACAAAGTTTGTCTTTCAAATTTATTCAGCCATAATTGTCAACTCATTGAATTATCAACACAATATTGTTCCAGTTACATTTTGGTTAAAGTTGAGGCTCTTAATGTACCATTTGGTCTCATTCGTGATTATCGAAACTAAATTAAAACAGATAGAATAAATGAATAAATTATATGTAAAAATATCAGTCGGTTAGGATCATGGGAGTCAATATTTTTGTCGTGAAAGCTTATTTCGGTAATGTTTGCTAGCGTGACGACACGAATAGAAAATGGTGATTAGCGTGCAGGCTTCGTATGCAGTTATAATTATTGATAAAACTTTGTAATTATTTACAAAAAGAAATATAAACTTTTATTTATAAAGACGCCATTGAAATAATTACGAAAAATTTAATGAATTAAAACAAAAATTAAATAATGATTTGAATGAATTAATGTACGGTTGCTAAGGGTATTCCTCGAGGACGACTTTACCGCATCAGATAGTTTCCTTTTTTTATAAGGTTTACTGATAACAATTATTTTAAAGTTTGCATTTGGATTTAGCCTGTAACATGCCACTGCTGGGCATAGGCCTCTTTCTCCACATAGGAGAAGGACTGGAGCTTAATCCACCACGCTGCTCCACTGCGGGTTGGTGGATATATTCACTACTATGAGTATCGATCGCTATCAGGTATAATAACAACCGGGACCGACGGCTTAACATGCTCTCCGAGGCACGGTGGGGAGACTCACTAAGAAAGTTTAATTTTAGAAAACGTACTATTTAAACCTCGTTCGTGTGACAGTTTGTATAATAGAACAACTTCTGATTGCTGTTTAGAACATAAAGTCAACGTCAGATTAACACAAAACACGAACCAGATGAAAGTCACTCAACGGCCTTTAGAAGTATGAGAATTCTTTATTGTAGACCTGCATACGAGTATACAACATCCACACAAACACAAGTATGGCTTATACATTTTGTCATGAGCGAGGTATTATCGCAACAACCACTGAGTGAAATATGTGTTAAGTCGGATTCAGATTAGCATGCTGTACATTATATGCACGTTATATATTTTGATATTATAATGTAAATTAAATATTTTTTGTTTATTTATATAAATATTTATTTATATGAAATAAATAAATGAATTTCTCGTAAACGAGGAACTCATGAGTAGGGGTCACTAATTCACTATTGTCATAAAATACTGAGCAATAAACACTTAAGTAATATCCAATATAAGTAATATCCAATATTAAGCAACTTACGATAATTGCGCACTCATCGCACAATCGATTGCCCTAAATCAATTATAACCGAATAACGTGAGATTAATTGCTGATTGCTTACTAATAGTATAATGTACGGTTTATTTGTAACTATCATAGAAACTAAGTAGCGTTGACTAGTATGGATATCGCTTATAGATCATCGTTTTTCAATTGAAACTTTTAGGATTAACTACTTAATTTTAGCTATTTCACTCATTCCAAGCTACTAAATTGACCAACTCGTTAGATTTTTATAAATAGAAGTATCAGTAGATATACGTAACAAATACATAGTTGGGAAGAGCAACTGATTAAGCTGTAGTTGCTTAATTCATCTTGCTTCATCGCTACGAAACTTCAAGTAAAGTACCTATATTGAAATAAATAATAACAATAAATACTTTTTATAATTATAATAATAATAACAATAAATACTCTTTATACCACGCATTCGGTCGCTGTGTAAACTGAGTGTTACATTGCTACCCGCTTTGGTTTTTTTTTTTTGTATTAGACTCGCAGTAACACTAATGTTATAAATTACAAATTGTTTATATAGTTAAATTTCTCATGTAATTGAATTTATTGTAATTCTTTATGAGAATAAAGTTTCTATATTGTAATTTATCAAAAGAAAAACAATCAAATATAGCAACTGTCAAATACAGACGTACAAAGGCATCGGGTGCTTAAAATTTCGTTTGACAATTAATTTTTTTGCCACTGTCTCCATCCAACAGTCAAAACAATGTACTCAGCGTGTCCAATTATTTTAAATCGAGATCACCTTATAATGAAACAACTTTTTCGGATTTCACAACAACTTTCGCGGCTTATTAGGTTTTTAGGTGCTCGAAGTGTCGCATTTTTTACAGCAACAATGGTCACGGGAGGACGGAGGAAAAAAAATCAAGATCTCCTGTAAAATAAATGAGGCCTTTGCTGTCAAATGATACACGAATCCTTGAAAACAATAACTCAATTCAACTTACGAGATTTAATAGTAATTGCCAACTATACATTAGATACTTTCTTGAACGTTCAGAAACCCATAATGTCTCGTAATGGACGAATCGCGTGAGACCAAACTCGGTGTTCATTCCAATTGAACCGTAATTATTTGTAATTCTTTGATTTGATTTCGGTGTATAATCTTATGCGACAGTTTTAGTTTATTTTAGCGTTGTTGAATTCTTTTTCGAAAGTTATTTTAGTTGATAGAACGCAATTTGGAATGTATCACATTCAAGTAGGCCTTTTTAGAGCGTCATACCACAAATAAAAAGTATATTTATTATTAAATTGTCACCAATTTGGCATGTATGTAGATACTGCAGAGAAGAAACGGTACAAACTCCGCAGCTACTTTTTTAAAATTCTGTCTTTTACCATAATCATATTTTGCATGAAGTACAGCGCCAATAAGCTTTAATTCTTTATTATTAATACCATAACCTAGAAAGGAGACGTTTACTTTTGCGCAGTCGGAAATTTAGAGTCACAATTTCATAATTCCTTCTCGTGCTTAGACTGCGCTTATTAATTATATTTGTTATATATCAAAATGTAATATATAAAATTCTCGTGTCGCGGTGTTTGCAGTTAAACTCTTTCGAAGCGGCTTTACCGATTCTCATGAAATTTTGTGTGCATATTGGGTAGGTCTGAGAATTGAACAACATCTATTTTTCTTTATTTTATGATGATTTCACGTTGAAAAATACATACAACCCTAAATCTTCACCCTTCTACCACCAAGCCCTATTTTTAAATAGCGTTTTGCGGCAAGACAACGTTTGCCGAGTCAGCTAGTAGTCTATATATTTTAAAAGTACATGTGCGTGTGGTATCTTAAGCGTATTTTTTTACTTACTAAGCGGTGTAGAAAATTTGCTATGAAACAGATTTACTTGTAAATTGCTTCACAATAAACACTGTTAAGAATTATGTGGGTAAAATCACGGGAGAATCTAGTACAGAAACGTAGGTCAGGGCAATTATTCCAATGGAAATTTTTTGTTTTCTCTCGTTCCCTCTTCAATCTGTATCAATGGCGTGCGCTTTCATAAAAATATTGTAACATTTTATACATTTTTTTTTGTAACAATAAACTAGAATCGCGTCTGGAGTTTATTCAACGTAAATAAAAATAAATAATTTTAACGATCCCTCCGAGTAATTTATATTATGTTTCATTTATTATGTAACTTTACGTTGCATCTTTTTATGTTAGTTTGTTAGAAATTGTTATTAGATCGTGACTATGTTTAATACTATTATTTTTTAAGAAAGAAAGTGAAGCAGAATGTTTAATTAATATATACTACATAACATATTTAGTTATACATACGTTTGGTTAATATTATTAAAACTAATTAATGATGCCAAAATTAATAAATATTATTATTTAATTAATTAATTAATAATAATTACTAAATTAAATTTAAATAGTTTGATAAGTTAGGATTACGCAATTAAAAAATACATGTAAATTTTCTTTTGAAGTGAAATATTTTTATCTTAACGGCTTTTATTTCACTTTACCGATTCAAAAAATGTGTATAAGAGCCCATGATTATTAAAAAAAAAAAACTTATTAATAATGCCCCCTCGAATGAGATAAGGATTTTTAAATGTCATTTTCTAAACTAACCTTAAAAGCCTGAAATGACCGAGATACTTCTTCGATAAATACAGTCTATTTTACAAAATGTGGTAACAAAGCTTAATCTAGAAAATAAACTCAATAACCCAAACTAACTGAGGTAGGGCACAGTAGAGAACATCCTGCTCAAAATGTGGAGCATCCCGACGGAGAAAGCACCTTAACCTTATAGAAGATCACAGCTTAATAATATCGCTTTCAAGCAGTGTTGTGTTCCTGTTGTGAGT
Organism: Melitaea cinxia; assembly: GCF_905220565.1. Taxonomy (NCBI): domain Eukaryota; kingdom Metazoa; phylum Arthropoda; class Insecta; order Lepidoptera; family Nymphalidae; genus Melitaea; species Melitaea cinxia. The sequence goes on from NC_059412.1 coordinate 13,158,466, forward strand.
GAGGTGACCAGGAGACCACGCTTGCGATGTTTCTGGTTTTGCAGGCGTTTATAAGCTACGGTAATCTTAGGTACCATCAGGTGAGCCGTACGCTTGTTTGCCGACCTAGTAGTCTATACAAATAAATAAAATTGGAGTGTCTGTTTGTAATATTAAAATAACCGCTTTTTGCTAAATGCATATGGATGTATACACAGGACGTACATATACCAAAATAATATTTTTAAAATTTTTGTCTCTCTGTCTGTCTGTCTATCTCTTTGTTCCAGCTAATCTCTGAAACAGTTGGGCCGATTTCGACGGGACTTTCACTGGCTGATAGCTGATGAAATAAGAAGTAACTTAGGCTACTTTTATTTTAGAAATTTAGTTATTTTATAAATCTGCGAACTGCAAATTTTTTTGTTAAATACCACGCGGTCAAAGTCGCGGCCACAGCTAGTTGTATATAAAACTAGAACTAGATACAGAAACCACGTTTTAAAGAGCTCTCGATAAAACATGAAAAAACACGTGACTACACGCCAATAGCGGACAATCGTGAAAAAACGGATAAAAAATGTGAAAAAAAAACGGTGTATCGTATGCAAGCACTACCACGTTTTCTGCAGAATAAGCGTTTTTTTAGCTTCTTTCCGTATCCGACGCTCGAAGCACTGAGAGTGCAATTACACGGCGACCTTGACATACAAAGAACTGGAATTTATCTCGGTTTGGTTAAATCGGAGAAATATTGGGTGCTGAACGCTAGAGGTTGTCTAATTACTGGCATTAATGGCAGTGATGTTGCAGTAATACCTCTAGCGAATTAAGTTTTTAACATGTTCACTATGAACAAATTTGATTCTATTACACTATTGCTTACTATGCTGTGTGGTTACGGCATTAAAGAATATAGCCACCCCTCTCTTCCCGTGGGTGTCGTAAGAGGCGACTAAGGAATAACACAGTTACACTACCACCTTGGAACTTGAAAAGTCGACCGATGGTGGGATAACCATCTAACTGCTGGTTTTGAAATACACAGGCTGAAGACGGGCAGCAGCGTCTTCGGTGCGACAAAACCAGCCCTGCGGTCACCAATCCGCCTGCGTAGCGTGGTGACTATAGGCAAAACACATTAGTTCGCGGCATTTTGGCGCGAACTTGGAGAGGCCTATGTTCAGCCGTGGTCTGTGATAGGCTGAAGTAACACTATTGATTTGATTGGGGGTTTTAAAATAATAATCGCGGCAAGTCCGGTAAAATCAAAAGTGTTCGGGCGAATTATTAATTTGTTCAGTTCAATTAAATTAAACTGTGAAATATACTTTTTTCCCTACATTTTTAATTGTTTTATTAAACTACAAGCTGACCCGCCAAACGTTCTTCTTATAGCTTACGATCTCCTACTAGATACTTACTCTATATCTCCTACGAGATACTTACAAAAATATAAAATAAAATTTAATAAAAATCGGTCAAAACTTAGAGCTCTAAAAAACTGAAAGAAGGTTAGAAGTTCGATAACAAACACTAAAACGAAATTTTTATTTATAAGAAGATTTCAAGAACTTTTTAAAAAGTAAAAACACTATTTACACAAAAGCTAGCTAGCGCAATCTGCCAGTGTTGTGACCGCCACACCAACGCTTTGTCGTAAATTATATTGAACCCGCGACCGGCGTTTTAAGCTACTACGCACACTTGAATTGATGTGGTGGATTATATATATATATATATATATATATATATATATATATATATATATATATATATATATATATATATATATATATATATAAAACAATAATAAATAAAAACATATAATTTTATATAGTTTCTTTTTTTAAAATCGCTTATAGCATCGCATATAGCACATTCGATGGAAATGGCTCAATTCTAAATTTGCCAAAAATCTACGTTTGCGTGTTTAGTATATTTTTTAAAATAAAACACACAGAGTCACTGTTATGTTTTAGACAGTCAATTAAGTTTTCAATATAAAAAAGCAACTAACAAATCAATAGCGATTTTGGTTATTCTAAATGAACCTGTTATTGGCAGACGGTGTTCACTTTTTGCTATTCATTTGTTTTTGCTGTTACATACCAATTCTTGTTAGGTTATTAATTGTTTATACCGTACCGTTTTTGTAGTAGTTTTGTGTATTTGTAAGAATAGTCGCTTTAACTGGGTTTAAAGAATTTATTTTTGATAATTGTGTTTGCTCGCAAACGAAAAAAAGAACCGACTTCAATTACATCGACAAGTAGTACAACGTAAGTAGACGAAGAAATAGTTAAGGAAATACACGGTATCAAAGATTACTTAAAAAGTAGTCACCAGATCTCGATAAAATTAAACGGAACTACAAGACAAGCATCCGTTTTCGATTCAAACAAAAATCGTCAATAATCGGTTTAATTATCGGTTTTTATAATAGAACTTTATTCGATACAAAACAATGTACAACGATTTATCAATAATATTATTTTTAGTTATGTAGAATCAAAAATCAAAATCAAAATAACTTTATTCACTAGGCTTCAAAATAAACTTCGAATTGTTATCTTACAAATTAAAATGTTAATTATCGTTAAAAGTGAGGCTACCACCGCTTCGGATTGTAGGTTCTTGCCGAATCGGCAAGAGATGAACCGGCAAGAAACTCCGCAGCTATTGAATAAAAAAAAGTATGCTGTATATTTCATACAATTCTTGCGATTAAATTAGTTTAATCACTACTTAAATTTTAATTTCTTTTCGTGCAACTCGGCGTTAGAGTAGTAGTGTGAGGAGTTTATCTATTTAGCTACAACTTTGTTTGATTAAAGTGACTATTGAATCAGCTTTCACATTAAAATAACATTTTCGTTTTACTGCCTCCCAACTGCCAATTTCAAAGGTTTCTTATCATACTAATCAGCTTTTAATAACGGAAAGATGATGGAGTGTAGGCAGAGTTTTATGTAAATTCATCCATAAAACAAATTTCCCCAGTAATCAGTCTATATTAACTCCCTTATCAGCGCAACCATTCTTTCCATTCAATTAGCGACGTTTGAAGTAACAGTTAGTCGCAATTTACATGGAGCCGTTAGTGTTTGTGTATTTTGGGTACTTTGAATATTTGTCTACCTTTGTAAGGGTATTTAATGGCGATTTGTCTAAGTACGTAATCAGTTTGGATTTAGAATATTTTTGACATCTTGGTCAGTCATTATTTATGAAACATAGCAGAGGAATGATTTGAAGTTGACAGTCTTCATACGTAGAAAAAGATAAAAAAGGAAGTGAATTCATCAAATTCCTGGAATAAAAAAAAAAAAAAAAACTTTTAGAAGACGAAATCAAAATAGGATTATATTAGTATCTATCTCAAACCTATTTATATAATTATTATGTAATATCTTTTGTTTTAAAACAAGATGCAAGTTGTTGATTGAAGAATGAGTTCCCTTGAGGTACGTACGTTGTTTTCAATTCAAGGCGGACTTACCGCTCGCTATGAACTTATGTTGCGGATTCTTTAAAGGAGGTTCTATACGATATGTTACAAATATATATAATAGTAATTACACTTTTTGTAGCTTTTTATGTTTGGCTGATGTAACTACATTTTTGATTACATAAATTACACCCAGGGTCGGAGCAGAAATCAAAGAACCCATCGTAACCCAAAACCCTCGGAGTAGAAACCTAGGTCACTACAAACTGCGCCAACGGGCTAGTCAACAGATGTTGATATTTAGAAGCCGGGATAAAAACAAGCAATTATTCGTAGCGGTTAAACGCGCCGTACGACACCCGTTTAACCGAAGAAAATCAATCTTCGTTTAATTAACTACTTCGGAGGAGGCTCGCGAATCGATTTCCTCAAGGAAATGTCCTTAATTTGACGCGGGTTTTGTTCGGAGAGGATAAATGTTTCTCTATCTAAATCTATTTGGTACAGAAACTAATAACTTCTCGCTACTTCCCGGGAAGATAATCAATTGATATTTAATTGTTTTTGTTAAACAGTTAATTGGTTTGTTTTAATGGGCTTCTTTGTTGGAACTGTGTTTTCGGATATTTGCAGTAACAGTGTGGTTTGTTGAGGTAACTAGATAGGGCACATCTGGAAATATTTTGCCTAAATTTCGAACAGCCCGATTAGAAAAGTACCTCAACCTACCCAAAGAGGAACACAGCTAAATAATGCTGCTCACAAGCAATGTTGAGTAAGGTGGCCAGAGTTCCTAGGAAGAGTAGGGGATGGAGTCAACAAAATGCTTGCAATATTTCTGGTATTTTAGGCGTTTGTCGACTTAAGTATCCGCTTTTTTATATCACTAGGTCGGCAAACAAGCGTATGGCTCACCTGATGGTAAGAGATTACCGTAGCTTATACGCCTGCAACACCAGAAGCATCGCAAGCGCGTTGCCGACCAAATCCCCAATCCCACAGGAGCTCTGGTCACCTTACTCATCAACAGGAACACAATACTGTTTGAAAACAATATTATTTAGCTGTGGTCTTCTGTAAGATCGAGGTAGTACCCCAGACGGGCTGCTCCATATTTTGAGCAGGAAATTCCTGCTGTGCCCTACCTCAGTTAAACTACTTACTTTCAGGTCAACCGTTTTTAATACAACGAGGTCGACAAACAAGCGTACGGTTCACTTGGTGATAAGCGATTGCTGTAGTTTATAGACGCCTGCAACACCAGAAGCATCGCGTTGCCGACCTACCCTTCCACTCCTCCAGGAGCACTGGTCACCGTGTTCATAACACAAACACAATACTGTACAACCGTATAACTGTACGCTTGTTTGCTTTTTATATTTGAACTATAAAAAAAAAATACGTTTACGTAATACTAAATTAATTGAAATATCATAAAATCACAGCTGAGCTCATCGCTCAGCTTGGTCATATAGACATAATGGACTCCCTATATGACCCAGCCCTTAAAGAACCTAATTCAATGATGGTCGTTTTTAGTGCCCACACCTTTCTATCGATTGCGTGCGTTATCAGACTATCGGCTCAAGGGAGTTACCTCATGTATACAAAAGAGACCGCATGTAAAAAAAAACACATATAATTAATGAAACACGTTTTAAATCAGTCACTCGCAAATGTCAATTAAAAGCAAACATAACATTTCATTTAGTTCGTAATGATTTTCAAAACGAATAATTATTTAATCGTTTTCAATATATACCGCATTATCGTTATCGGATTAAATTTTAATTTTATAGATGACTTTACGTTAATTATCAGAATTGGTTTACGTCAAGCTATGTAAAGAGTACTCAAATTCACCTAATATAATAAAATATTGTGTGTGTACAAAGAACATGTCAGAGGTGAAATTTCCTTGGCAAATTAATTGAAAAAAAAAAACTAATTTAAAAAACGAATTGAAAAAAAAAACAAAAAGCTAACGTCACGCGGTGTTTCGGCGGCGGTCACACATCCAAATACTGACCGCGCCCGATGTTGCTTAATTTCGGTGATCGGACAAGAACCGGTGTATTCAACGTGGTATGGACTCGTGACGCCGTGACACGTTTGATCCCTAAAATTTTACCCCTCATGCGCCTTTTTCACTTCAAAAAAAAAAAAAAATATTTTTCTGTTTCATTGTTTCAAGGATGCCATCACATGATGAGGTCTGTTATTTGATCGTTTTACCCGATGGACATAGAGTTCAGAATATACTTTTTTTGTGCAATAAAATTATTGTACATATATATATATATATATATATATATATATATATCCATATATGCAAAGCTGTAACGTGCTTGTAAAATAAGGCCGAGCCTTATTAAAAGCCGAAGTTGGGTCGTGTGTTATTATTAAAAATTCCATAGCTTAAGTTAGTCGCATGGTCGTTCTAATGAATTCTTCCTTGTAAGTGGCACACTTAGGTTATTGGGGTAAATAAACAGCTTTTAAACAGAATTATGGAAGATACGTAGCTCATGTAGTATATGTTGTATTTGACATTGGTGTTCTATATTAGAGAGTCGATTCTTTAGCGAATATTATCTATATCTGTACAAAGTGTCTGTTTGTAATATTAAAATAACCGCTTTTTACTAAATGCATATAAATTTATACACGGTAATATTTATTTACGGTACATATACCAAAATAATATTTATTTTTACGATTTGTGTCTGTCTGGTTTTTTTCGAGAACCTCTAAAACGGCTGGACCGATTTTGATGGGACCTTTACTGGCGATAGCTGACGTAATGAGGAGTAACATAGGCTACTTTTATTTTAGAATTTATTTTGTAACTCTGTGAATTGAACAATATTTTTTTTAATTCCACGCGGATGAAGTCGAGCACAGCTAGTATACAAATAAAAATTAAAAGATGGATAATTTTCTGTTTCTATTTATTATTTTAAATTCACTGTCGTAATGAGCTTATTTCGCGAACCTTTCCAAATCATTATTATTCTTATTATATTCTCGGTAGCGCCCTACAATAAAATTAGTACTTATTCTGAATAATCGTTGAAGCAATTCAAAAAAAAAAAAAAAAAAATTGGACGACGATGATGATAATAGAAGTATATATGTCAAAAAGTCTCTTACGAAATAAAAACGCAGAAATTATGAAAATGTCAGAAAACGTACCAATTGAAAGTTCGCCAGAAATTATGCCGGATAATTTATTATCTATACTAATATTATATGACTGAAAAGTTTGTTTGTTTGATTAAATGCGCTCATCTCAGGGCCCACCGGTTCGAATTAAAAAATTATTTTTGTATTACATAGCCCGTTCGCCGAGAAAGGCTACAGGGGGGAGGAAACTTCTTAGCATTCCATGGATTCACCGTGCGGGTGCCGGGTCCATTGTGTAGCAAAAGGAGAAACTAAGAGCAGTTCCCAGGACTTGCGACCTAGGTGTAGGTTTAAGGAGGCTCCCTTTGAGATGCGCATCAACGCTCACCTTCACTGCTCGAGTTTCCTGCCCTGCCTAGACAAATTTGATAGGAACCTGTTAGTGCAGCCTTAGACACTCGTTCTAAAATAGAACTTACCGCAGTTCTCGACAGGCCAAGGTCTTTCAGAAGATTGTAGAGAGATTTTGCTGGTATACCTCTCGTTGCTACTTCTACCGCGTATAAATTAACCACATAACCACTTTTTTGTTAAGTTTATGTCTCAAATCAACGCATATGATATCGCGAGGCACAGCTATTGTAATATATAGGAGTAACAGAGTAGCAATAATTATAATTCTTTTCGTATCTCCATAGAATCTAAATTTTGTGACTGTTTCCGTTTCGACGTGAAGACGTGACAAATTTGTAAAGTGACGATTCAAATGTGATTATAAGACTTTGAAAAAGAACAATTGTGAATTACGGTTCTGAGTTTTTGTCAAGGATCAATTTAGTAAATATATCTTTACGAGATAAATACGACTCTTAATCGAGTTCAAAAAAGGCCTCCTCCTTTTTCTCAATTCAATTGTATTTTTTAATGTATATTATCTGAGAACTTTTAACTGGGAAGACCGATTTCGATGATTTTTCTTTTAATCGAAAAGTGGAGCGTGTCATGCAATTCCATTTTAATTTAATTGATATTTGTGAAGTACTTTTTGAGTTATATCTAATAATGCGTATTTACTTGACTAAGCTATTTATTCCTTGACCTACGTGATATTAAATTTAAAAAAAAGCATAACTTTTCACTATGTGTTACAGATTGTGATGATTTTAATCGAAAGCCGATGCTAGTCACGTAACGGTATTTACTTGACTATTTTTTCGCGTGTCTAAGTTGTATTACTTGTCGATGCCATTGAAGTCGGTTTTTTTTTCTTTTGCGAGCAAAACAACTATTCATTCATTCGATTCCTACTTACTGCTTCAGCCTGTAATATCCCACTACTGGGCATGGGCCTTTTTCCCCATGTAGGAGAAGGATCAGAGCTTAATCTACCACGCTGCTAAAATGCTATCAGGTGTACATGACAACAACCGGGACCGACGGCTTAGCGTGCTCTCCGAGGCAGGGTGGCGAGACCCACAAGGACTGCACAAGCACCCAGACCAAGGCAAACACCTGTATGGCCAATACAAATGTTTGTCATGTGCGGGGATCGAACCCGCAACCGCCAGTGCGACAAGTATAATCCATGGCTGTGACCGTTGCGTCAATGCGGCGTCTTCCTACTTAATAGCACTCATACTGTAGTCTCCACAGACTCAACACCCACCCGATATAAATGTATCTTGTCCAAATTTTGAGTCGTATTTAAGAGGCTTTTTGTTCATCTTAGTCAAATAAATGGTTATTTCATATTATAGTGAATCATACTTGACGTTAGTAGAGATATTTTTCAAAAATTAATTTGTTAATGATATTAAATAATTTTACTTTTATATGGGACAAATTAATCTAAGCAGGGGATTGACTCAATTTTTTTATATATCACTTTTATATTGATACTGGCTTCTGCAACACAGTACTGCTAGTGCAAGGGTCAGGGTAATCATTTAATTGTGTAAGTTAGGATTGTGTCCAATAAAGATTATTATTATTATTACTATTATATGGTCATAAAAGTATTAGTTTTATCAATAAGATATACTAGATACTAGATATACAATGTATTTGAAGTATCCAATGTACCCTAATTTCCACTACAAATGGAAGTAAAGTATTTTTTTAGGCTTATTTACAACAATTAATGACATTAATAAAAATCATCACAATTACACAAATGTGTAAGAGCACTTCTCTTAAATTCCTACTCAAAATATGGAGCAGCCCGACTGGGGTAGTACCTCGACCTTACAGAAGATCACAGCAAAATAATACTGTTTTCAAGCAGTATTGTGTTCCTGTTGGTGAGTAAGGTGACCAGAGCTCCTGGGGGGATTGGGGATTGGGTCGGTACCGCACTTGCGATGCTTCTGATGTTGCAGGCGTCTATAAGCTACGGTAATCGCTTACCATCAGGTGAGCCGTACGCTTGTTTGCCGACCTAGTGACATAAAAAAAAATTAAAGTTTTTAGTTACATTAATCTTATCCCAAATCCACAAAAATAGGTTGGTTTTGTCCCTCATATTTTATTTTATGACCAGCCGGTTAAATGAAAACAAATACCTAAATTCGTAAACAATATTAGTTTAGCCAAAGTAACAATGTTCGACAGTTCAGTTTGTACAATCACCTGATAAGTTGAAACTATTTGTCCGTCTGTCCAGATGTGACGAGGGAACAGAAGGGATGGAATGTTGCGTTGACGCTCACGATACCTTGGTACGTATATTTGGTATTTGAAATGGTATTTCGGCGTTTATGTCACTAAAAAATAAACGTAGCTACGCACGCAGGATACATCATACAGCTAGTTTATTTATAAAAATATATTACAGGTATATCTAAAAATATTTCAATAATTTTTTGAAATGAAAAGTTAATATATAAATTGGTTGATTTAAAAAAAGGAGGTTGTTTAATCAATTAAATTGAATGTTTCTATGTGTGTTACCTCATAACTTTTTACTGGTTGTAACGATTTTTTTTTGAAAACTGGTACTTGTCGTGTTGTTCCATTTAAATGTTACCCAACACGAAAGAAAAAATAAGCAACGTTGATAATGTTCTCAATTTGTTAGATATATATATATATATATATATATATATATATATATATATATATATATATATATATATATATATAGTAGTTTTTTAATAGTTTCAGAACAAACGCAAATATTATAATTTACGAGTCAAGAAAGAACGAGGAAAAATAAAATCTATTTTCATTGTTCTTTCACGTGACATAAGCATAAAGCTAACAATAAACGTAGTAATAATGTCAATTATACGTAAATGAAATACTTACTAATTAGGACAAGGTCACTTATGCGTGGTCAATTTTGTTATAACAATAAATAGGGCTAAGGAAATCTCACCTTCGCTTAATAGATCTTTCAGTAATAAAACACGCGATACCAAAAAACTCAATCACGGAATCTTATTAGTATATATTGATCTATTTAGTTTTATAATACAACTTTAATAGGCCTATGTTCAGTAGTGGGATGTTGCGGGCTGAATCGTATCCCGCTTAGTGACAGTGACGTAATGATAACGCTTTATAATATTCTCCGATATAACAAAATGTAAGTAGAGTTTTAGGTAGACTTAAAGTAAATATGCGAGAAAAACGATTAAGTTATGGTAATACCGGTACCTTATTGGTTGATTTGATTGCGATTTTTCCAGGCTAACGCAAAGGCTTGGTGTGAGAAAAAAAATCCATTAGAAATGTCTTACACATTAACATTGTCGCTTCTACAGTAAGCGATAATACTTGTGTTATAGGTGTCAGCCGATAGACACAGCAATATATATTTTATTTCGATAAATATACATACTAGTAGTTGCATTGGTAGGCCCCACGAGGTGGACCGACGATCTGGTCAGGGTCGCGAGAAGCCGCTGGATGCGTGCAGCGCAGGGCCGATCGTCGTTGAAAACATTAGGGGAGGCTTATGCTCAGCAGTGGGCGTCCGTGAGCTGATAGGATGACGAATAAGTAATACATAATTAATTATTAAATGGGGGGGGGGAGAATCCACAACCGGAGCAGAAAGTTCATTAAACAAGGTGCCAACGAGTAGTAGGCACTCAAAAGAATTATTATTTATTAAATTTAATTTAGTGATTTTTGACTATCGTATATAAATTCCACGTGATCGAAATGTGGTTTATCACACGTATAACAAACATAATTTTATATAATAGGTACTAGCGATCCGCCGCGATAGCGGCTTCGCGCGGTTGAAAAAACTATCAGTGTTCCACTACTATATTATGCATGTATCATACATATACACCTTCCTCTGGAATCACTCTATTTACTAAAGGAAACCGCATCAAAATCCGTTGCGTAGTTTTAAAGATCTAAGCATACAGACAGCGAGAAGCGACTTCGTTTTGTACTATGTAATGATTCAACAACTAATCCTTTGCGCCGTTCGTGACATTTCAACTTGACTCATAGTTCTAAGGGCTTCGTATTATTTGACAAGTCGATTAGGGTCACTCGGTTTAGATATTATCCAATAATGGACTGTCGAGGATAGCCCTCGGTTCCGAAGGACCCGACCGGCTATTGTTAATATTTCTTGTTTTATTTCATTATCATTTTTATTGAATTTGTATTTGGTAATTGGATTTAATTATAATAATCGGTTTGGTTAAGATCGTTAATGGAAACGATAATGTTTATTAGGTTTTTTATTGTTTCTGTTCTGTAGGTTAATTTAATTAAAATATTACTAACTAAATTTTGTTTAATTATATATAATTTAAATTTTAGCAGTTATTATTAAACTACTGCGCGTATCTATATAAATAAAAATGAATGTTGCTAAGTGCATAACTCGAGAATAACTCGACCAATTCGGCTAATTTATTTTTTTGTATGTTCCTTAAGACCCACGGAAGGTTTTAATACTAAATTATATTAAAAAAAAATACTATTAACTTTTGACAGAACGAAGTCTGTCCGGGCAGCTAGTATTAAAATAAATACGTTTCACAATACATAAGAACTTACATTTAATTACCTCGATAATGTTTCTGATAAAGATTTATATGTTATTATTTCTTTTTTATTTATTAATTCTTTATAGAACCTCTGTTTTTGTGTAATCGGATAAATATCAACAACAATTTTGCAGTACAATATCTAATTGTAATGTCACCCTCAATCCCGTTACCAGATAAAGATTGCCATACAAGCTACCGATTGTGCATAAGACCTAATTCTATGTAACTATATAATATATCCTCTTGAATTACAATACTAATTACTTTACTTACTAAATATATATAATTTAGAACATAATTACAAATTGATGTAAGTTTGCGTAGTCGATCATATCGCTTTTAGCGATCTCGTTCAGTCAACTTTTTTATTAAAAGCAATTTAAGTAATTGTGTTTGTTCGTAAACGAAAAAACCGACTTCAATTACATCGACAAGTAATACAACGTAAGTAGATGAAAAAAATTAATAAACGCACTAGTTTTCACTACGATCGATCATCAGGTCTTGGTTTCCTTATCATAGTACCACACTTGGGATATCTCCTTTTTAGCACAAAAAGAATTATTAAAATCGGTCCATAAACGACGAAGTTATCCCCGAACACACATTAATATATATATATATTAATGTGTGTTCGGGGTATATATATATCGGTATATATATATATATACTAGCGACCCGCTCCGGCTTCGCACGGGTAAAAAATATAATTATAGCCTATGTGATTCACTGAAAAAATGATTAAAATCGATCCAGTAGTTTTGATTTATTCATTACTGCCCGTGGCCCGTACGCGTTAACTTAAAGTAAAAGCCGGCCGGAACCGCCGCAAACGCTACGTACCGCGATATAGTCGAATTGGCTAACTTCCTCCTTTTTTGAAGCCGGTTAAAAATAAAATGTAAGAAAAAACTACACTACTGCTAATATTTTATACAAAACATAAATAATGTAGTTTTTTTACTGATTCGTATAAAATATAGAAGTTATACTATAATAGTTGTTGCGTATATATATAGACTTTTTATATGGAAATAATAATGGAACCTTATTTTTTGTTTTGTTTATAAATATGTTTTTCGATAAATATCAAAAAATTGTATTTTGAATTCTTCTTTATAAATTATGTTTTACAATTTATTTATTTTATATTTTACTACGTGCACGTTTTTATAAAATTATTATTCTTAAATAAATAGTCGGTGGAAATAGCGAAGATCTTATCATTACTTCAACCGTTAAATAGCTCATTCCCTAAACAGTAATAAATGAATAGAATACAAAGTTATTACCCTGAGAATAGTCCCCTGAAAATGAATAGTGTCAACGATTAACGATAAATCAGTACAGCGCGTAGAATATACACAATATCAGTCTATTTCCTTTTAATTTCTCCAGTCTATAGTACATTAACGGAGTTTTCATTTAAATTCCTATCACGAACTCCATCTCGAGAACGCTGACCGGGTAAACCTCGGTCGGTTATATTAATGACTAGCTGTCCCGACAGACTTCGTTCTGACAAAAGTTAATAGTAAAAAATAAATAAATGTAACCTTTGTACTTGCCCTGTAACTTACTATTTGCCCTGCGGTCACCAACCCGCCTGCCCAGCGTGGTGACTATGGGCAACACACATGAGTTCACGCATTTTTGGCGCGAACTTGTGGAGGCCTATGTCCAGCAGTGGACTGTATAGACTGTAATGAATGAAAAAAACCTTTGTACTAATATCCACGCAATTTTTATTTATTTTTTTGGCTTAAAACCTTCCGTGGGCCCGAAGGAACACAAAAAAATAAACTAGCCGAATTCGTCGAGCGATTCTTGAGTTATGCGCTTAGCAACATTCATTTTTATTTATATAGGTTTAAGTATAACGACTTTGTATCTTATAATTTGCTAGCTGCGCCTTGCGATTCCACCCGTTTAATTTCAATCAGGATAAGTTTCAACCGGATTGATGCTTTTGCGGTTTCTTGAATGTAATGTTGTTGTTAGATAGTGACTTGTATCTTTGTATAATACTAGTTGCCACTCAATTCTGTTTCATTTCTGATCTTGTGGGAATGTCGGGACAAAAAGTAGCCTATGTGTTAATCTAAGTTTCCAGTTGTCTACGTGCCAAGTTTCATTGAAATCGGTTCAGTTGTTGATGTGCGAAAGAGTGACAAACATACATACATCCTCACAAACTTTGGAATTTATAATATTAGTAGGATTAGTAAGATAAAGGTTATAAGCGAAAGACGTTACATTAAGTCACATATATGTAGAATACCATTTGTAGGTTGTTTATAAAATCCGTCAAGCAAAAGTAGGACACAAGATAGGATTTACAAAAATATTCTCAGGTGTAATGTGAGGATCGCTCTGGTGTAATGGCACGTGTGCTGTGTCGGCGGCGCCTAAACACCGACGGTCGCGGGTTTCGGTTCCCGCTCGGAGTGGATATTTTTGTCCATACAAATATTTATTTCCGGTCTGATTGTTAGTCCTCTTGTCTCCCCACCGGTGAGCACGTTAAGATGTCAGTCCAGGTTTTTATCATGAACCCCTGATAGCGGTCGTTATTCATAGTAGGGAATATATCCGTCAACCGGCATTGGAGCAGCGTGGTGGATTAAACTCTGTTCCTTCTCCTACATGGGGAATGAGGCCTATACCCAGCAGTGAAATATTTCAGGCTGAAGTATAATGTGACACCGAACTATTAAAAGCTTTGTCTAAAGCACCATACCCCGTCTGATCCCAGTCAATCAGGAACAATCCACACTGTTGTACTAATTCATCTGTCGATCATATACTTTTTCTGACATTTCAATTATTAATTGAATTCTAATATGGTTTAATTATTTTACTATTTTCGTACTATTTTATAAATACGTATCGAGAGATTAATTTTTTTAAACGCGATTCTTAAAATACTTTTGAAAACCATTAAAAAGTTTTCATGAAAGTTTTTCGAAAGTGGAATCAAGTGTTTCTAAAAAAGTAATTAGCAAAATTGTAATTGAAAAAGAAAGTCTTAATTGGAATGTATAATTACGCCTTCGTTCTAGCAACAGGAACAGAGTTCACTGTTCTAATTGACCGTATTTATTAACGAACGCTATTATATAATTCCTTATAACATGCGAAAACAGGTATTAAAATAAACATAGTCAAGTTCGATATGGATGTATGCGTAATGAGTTTTGTACCTCAGCCATCTTTAACAAAGATTTGTTGTGATAATAAATGTCTCTCCTGATGACCGGAGTTTAACTAATGTTGGAGTCCGGAATCACTCAATACACACAAGCACAAACGCCTAGACCACAAAAAACAAAATTTTTTAAATGAGATAGCTCCTCGCCTTATTGCCTCTACTAGTGACAAGAGGGCAGGTGCATTTTTTGCTCAGAGAATCGGCATAGCGTTTTAACGGGATAATGCTACCATCATTCTTGGCATAATTTCACGCAAACATGATTTGTACCAAAACTATCTGTAAATATTTAGTTCTCAAGTTCTGAATTGTTATTATGTATAATGTTTAATAAACTATCGTTATTATTTATTAAAACATCTCTATTTTCAATGCAAATATTTGTCATGAACGGATATCTTACCCGGGACCGCTAGTGAAGCATCTAGTAACTGTGGTCGTAGTCGATGCGTCATACAATAACAAAAACATACACATTTAATTCAACATTTACCAGATTATAAAATATTCATAATTTTTGCTCATTTTTTTTTGAACTAAATAAAAAATAGCAATTCAAATACACTAGTATAATATAATCAAAACAAGTGTACAATACATCTATTAAATAATCATTAATTGGACGATATTACGTTACACGAAAACATTAATTAACATATTTAATGAAAACACAATTATTGTCTGCATACGAGGTAAATTAAAACGCAACACAAAAGCAACATAACACTAATTTAACATGGATTATCATATAAGTATGTCATTGGGTTCTGAGCATCTACGACGTAGCGCTTATCGTAGACATGAGGCTACGAGTGGACAACAATACACTTTAGCCTATCACAGTCTACTGCTGGACATCGGCCTCCACACGTTCGCGCCGAAAATGGCGGAACTCACGTGTGTTGCCATAGTCACCACGCCGGGCAGGCGGGTTGGTGACCGCAGGGCTGGCTTTGTCGCACCATAGACGCTGCTGCCCGTCTTCGACCTGTGTATTTCAAAGCCACTAGTTGGATGGTTATCGCGCCATCGGTCTGCTTTTTAAGTTCCAAGGTAGTAGTGTGACTGTGTTATCCCTTAGTCGCTTCTTAAGATACCCACGGGGAGAGGGGGGGGGGGGGGGGAGGCGGCGGCTATATTCTTTACTGTCGTAGCCACACAGCTTACAAAATGTAAGCACGTGTATTACTTAATTAGAAAAAAAAAAATAGAATTTTATCAAACATTAGAAATACAATATAATCAGTGTAAATAGAATTCGAATATAAATTTTAAAAGGAGTTCGGTGTTTGAGTTAATTGTACACGGGCATGACATGTTCCTGACAATTTAGATTTTTCGTTTAAATGGATGCGAAACTCGTATTTTTCGGTATAACCTCCTGGGACTACATGTTATCGTAGTAACATACAGGGTTTTCGACATAGGAATTTGTTTGCATATTGTTTACTTAAAAAAAGTTCTATTAAATACGCGTTTATTTCTAGTGACTAATAAATAAATAAATAAATTTATACAAATAAATAAAATTGGATTTGCCTGTTTGTAATATTAAAATAACCGCTTTTTGCTAAATGCATATGGATGTATACACGGTACATATACCATATATAAAATAAAATTTTGAACAATTGGACCGATTTTGACGGAACTTTCAATGGCAGATAGCTTATAAAGAAAGGAGTAACTTAGGCTAGTTTTATTTTATAAATTTATTTATTTTATAACTGCGAACTGCAATTTTTTTTAATTCCACGCGGACGAAGTCGCGGGCACAGCTAGTAATAATAATAAATAAATATATATAACATGCACACATGGTCGTCTGTTACTGAGAAAACATCTCAGTGCTTGTTTTATAGGTACCATCCGATTGATATAACCGCGTTGTTTTTTTTCAATAAGCATACATATAAACAATACATATATCAATAAATATATATATTGCACGCGTATTGAGTGCGGCAATCGAACCCACAGCTCCCGAAGCAGAAAGGAGGGCTAGTACAAACTGCGTCAACGGGCTAGTCTATGCCGTCGGTTCTAGTTATTATTGTATTGTTATAGAAATTAAACCTATCGTTACTCATTGGGAAGTTATATTATTCGCAGATCTGCAGTTTGTTCTAGATACTAACCTAAATAAGAAAAAAGAATCGCGAATGTTATTAAATAAACTATGCAATCTAGTTCTGAACACGTTAAATATCAGTGTTTCCTTAAAAAAAATTAAATTCATAAAAAAATATCATTTTATGTTTGTAAATGAAAATAAATATCAGGAGGAAGTTAACGCAACGTAAATATCCCGAGGATTGAACATCTTAATACTAATCTGCAGTGTAAAAGCGTTTTAAATTACCTTCCTTCCTGTTTCTTAATAGAGGAAGCCTTTATTTAAACACAACAACACTTCAGTCTGTAAAACATTAAAATTTATCGCTTCATTAATACAATAGACAATTGTATATTAAATTTCAATAAGTGTAAAGACATTTTTTTTTCTGATTTGTTTATTGTATTGAAATAAGTGCCCATGTTTGATTGTTTTTGGATTTGCATTTATATTTCATTTATTATTATTATTTTCTTTTAGTGATGAAAACATTTAAGTAATTTTACTAACAATTTATATGTAGTTGTATGAAGAATAAGATTATATTGTGTAACTATTGAATTGAAAAAAAAACATAATAATTACTGTACGCCAAAAGTTTATGTTGTGGCCGTCTTAAAGAGTCGTGCACTGTTATACTGAGTCATCATTTATTTTTTAATGTTATAATCTGACAGTGTAGCGACTACTGATGATACACAAATATTATAAGTATTTTTCCTTTTACATGTAATTTATAATAGTTTTAGATTCGAAATAGACGAGATCTTCACCCATATGCTGATTGAAAAAAATTAAATAATTATCTTCTTTAGTATGTTAAAGATAAATCGCGAAAAGGTTGGCTGGAAAGTTCCAGGCCAGGCTATATTAGCGTACTTTCTAGCTAGGCTAATATATATGTTAACTGATTTATGTTATGTTACTTGATTTCAGAACCATAATATTTTTATACTGTCCATTGCCCACTCCGTTGGGCGTTAATTATTATTTTTAATGCAAAAATATAGTAAAGTTCTCATCTCGCTCGCATATCTCCGACTTGATTTACATATACTATTATTTTTCAATGAGTTTTTTATTGAATAATAATCAAATATAGCCTATACCACTCTTAAACAGTGTAGCTTTCTGTTAGTGAAGGAATTTTCATGATCGGATTAGTATTTGAAAAGATTATCCCCTACAAACAAACAAAGTAAGAAACTTTACCTCT
Organism: Melitaea cinxia; assembly: GCF_905220565.1. NCBI lineage: Eukaryota > Metazoa > Arthropoda > Insecta > Lepidoptera > Nymphalidae > Melitaea > Melitaea cinxia. The sequence continues at coordinate 13,176,586 of NC_059412.1, forward strand.
TTATAATATTATTAATAATAATAATAATAATAATAAAAATGTAAGTATAAGTAAATTTACTATATTATTTATATAAGTAGTTATTATAATATATGTATCTATTATGTATTGGGCGGGCGGAGTGACATTCAGTAAAATAATAATAATAATAACTCTTTATTGTACACCAAGAGTGAGCAAAATTACAAAAATAAAAACAGGAGATAAGTACAAAAGGCGGCCTCATCGCTAATGAGCGATCTCTATTAGTATAGATTGATTAATTATAGTTTTTGGCGACTAATGATGACAATTTTTTTTTAGTTCTACTAGTTTGGCAAATAAATAAGCGTACGGCTTACTTAATGGCAAGCGATTACCGTTACCTGCAAAACCAGAAACATCACAAACGTTTTACCATCCCTTCCTCCAACCCTTCCAAGGAGCTCTGTACACCTTGCTCACGACAGGAACAGAAAATTACTTGAAAGCCGTATTATTTAGCTGTAATCTTCAGAAAGGTTGAGTTACTTAACCAATCGGTTCCCGCCTAAAGTCTTGGTGTATATTTTTATACCTATCAATTTTATTTACAAATAAATATATATTTGTCTATCTAAACAGTCACGCTTCAGAAATAGATGATCATCAACGTGACCAAAATCGTGACAGTAATATAAATATAAATATCAATATAAATATCTACATAATACACACACGGTCATCTGTTCCTAAAGTAAACAACTTAATGCTTGTATTTTAGATAACAGCTGACTGGTATAGCTACATTTTTTTTTTGATAAACATACTTATAAATTTTATATATATATAGAGCAGAAAGCAGGGTCACTACAAACTGCGCCAACGGGCTAATCTAATCCTTCGAAACTGTGACAATAATTGACATTATTTTTTTTGCTTTATAAATAAAGTTACAATAGCATAATATGTAGTTAAAAGCCTTTTAAGATCTTAATTCTTCAAAAAAAAAAAAAAACATTCTTCCATTTAAATTCCCTCCGCTCGAACCTCCAAAGCGATGACACGACAATTATGTCTCCGCCCGTGTCCTGAGTTCATAAGCGTGTACGTGAGATATCTTTCTCAATATAAATATCATGAACAGAGTTAATGTTTGCAAACTTAAGTTCCTTGGATTTTATTTAATACTTTGTAAACGTGGTTTGCTTATATATAATGTACTTAAAATAAATTTATATATATTATATTTTTCTATTTATATTCTTCTTTTTAATTATTTATTAGATAACTCGGTGAAATTCGTATCACCTTCATATATTTGTGAAAAATATGGGCAAAAGACTTTCTGAACGCAGCAATAAATATTCGACATTCAAGTGACAATTTATTTGACAAAAGACATCAGTTTTTTTTTTTTTTTTTTTTTTTAAATTGTCATTTTTATTACTTTCCGATACTTCTTATTTATGACTCTCACCGTTTCTACCTTCCCTGAACTTCAACAAATATTTCAAGATATACCAGTCAAATCGGTCCAGCCATTCTCGAGTTCTAGTGAGACAAAGGAACGGTAATTAATTTTTATATAGGTATACTAGCTGATGACCGTTGTTTTACCGTCTATATTATTAATCCCGCTATCCCCCCCGCCCTTTATACTTAGGGGTATGAAAAATAGATTTTGGCCGATTCTTAGACCTAACCGATGTGCACACAACATTTCATAAAAATCGGTCCAGCCGTATCGGAGGAGTGTTTTAACTAACATTGTAACACGAGAATTTAATATATAAGATAGATGTATTTTCTTAGAAGATAAGAATTTAAACATTTGTATGTAAGGTTTTCTAGAAGAAATTGCTAATCAGCCACAAGTCCGTCCATTGTACATAATATATAACTATCTTTAGGCTTTGTTGTGGTTTGTTTTTGTTAATGTTTTTGTGGTGTACAGTATAGTATAAAATAAAATAAAAAATTAAATAAATATATTTATTTGAATTTTGCTAAACAATTTTTTGTCCAAAGTTTTTTAAACTGGCTATTAATATGAATATCAATTTTGATTATTTCAAAAAAAAAAAAAAAGTTTCATTAATGTATGTAATATTATTTTGTTGTATAAAATTGCAACCGGCGACCTCCAGAACAAGAGTCAGTGTGATCGCTGCGTCAACACGCAACATTTATTTTTAATAAATTTGTAGTAGATGATAGGTATATGTTCCTTCTCCTTTTTAAATTACTATTTGCCGTGTGTTTCTTGCTGTTTCACGTTAGAAATAGAAAAATCATTCTGTTATTACGTATGAGAGTCTTTTGTTCATGTGAATTAAGAAATATAATTATTTTCTTAAGATTTTTTTCTAAAATAACAGAGGTCCTGTTTTCAACTAATAAAATTCTAATCATAAATAATAATAAAATAAATATCTATAACATACATTCACGGTAAACTGTTCCTAAGGTAAGCAACTTAAGAATTTCTTTATGTAACAGCTGACTGATATAGCTACATTTATTTTCAATAAATAAATATAAATAAATACATATATCACACCTAGTCTCAAGGCGGTAATCGAATCCAACCCCGGAGCTGAAAGCAAACCCCTGTCCCTGCAAACTGTGCCAATAACGGGCTAGTCAAAGAATAAAAAAATATGATTATCCTTCGTCTCCTGCGACGTCTCTTCGTCTTATTCTACGTCGATTTGCCTTCATCTATTCTTGTCTGTCTTCATCTATGACTGTCGACTTACATGCATATTTATTTAGTATAAGTACATATGAATAACACATACATAAATATTAAGCTCAGATTTGCGTTAGGAATAGTATACACGACCCGCGGAAGGTAAAGCGAGGTTACTGCCTCTTACACTAATAGGTTAGACTAATAAATTTATATTTAGAAAGCTTCGTGATTCAAATATAAATTAGGCTATAAAACATCATGTTATAACCTATCCTAGCCAAATAGTAGACCTTTAATAGCCTAGTTTAAATCGCATAAATCTCAACCGGTATCAAACGGCAAGGGGCATCTTGTCATAATAAGCAAAATAGTTTCGAGAGTATCATTGCCAACTCTGTCTAAAACTAAAGTTAATTTTAACAAATTTTCAACGGTCGCGTAGTTCATTAATTACGTTTAATGCGGAGATTCGTTTCAATTTGTAGCCGCATCTAGAAATATGTTCTCATTTTGTTAATTCGTTAGCTGCGAACAATGTTTTGAATGTCTTGTTGGAAAAGGAAGGAAAAATAAATTTTGCGAACTTTTACTGTCATTGTTACTAAGATGTGGATAAATTGTGATTGTTGTCAAACAAAAACCAACTTTAATTTACATGTATGCAAAAGAACGATAAACTTGTAATTAGGCATGACTCCAAAAATACACGTCAGATCTCGGATTTTAATGGGACCACATTTTGAGTATCAGTTTTCGAATTAAAAAAGAATTATCAAAAGCGGTACACATAATAAAAATTTATTAATATACATAAAAATAGTTGAATTGAAAATTTCCCCCTCTTTTGCAGTCGGTAAATGTCAGTTTGATATATAAATTCATAATGAAAGAAAGAAGCTCGAAAACAAAATTTCAAAATTTCTCTTTACCTTCTTTTTCCACATGTACAGTTTTTACATTATTTTCAAAAGAGTAACTGCGGAGTTTCGGTTGGAGGAGAGAACCGGTGGTAGCTTTACTTTTACCAAAAATAATAATCACTTTAAAATTTTAATTTGTAAAATGACGATTCGAAAGTGCTCTTTGGGTCTATTTGGATAAAGTTGTTATTGATTTTGATTGTGATTTTTGTATTCTTTCAGATTTTGTGGCTGTTGATCTTCCTTTTTTAATGGTACATAGACAGTTGTCTTAGACAACTGGTCAAGTTGTTTGTTTATTCTAAATCTTCAGCAAAGAGTGTCCCCAACAAGACCTATGGTTCCATGTTACTCTTAAAGATATATATTTGGGTATCTGGTTCTAAAAGAGAGTCGTCTTCTATACTTATAATTGAATTTGCTCGCAAACGAAAAAAAAAACCGACTTCGATTACATCGACAAGTAATACAACGTAGGTAGACGAAAAAATAGTTAAGTAAACACGCATTTTTAGATATAACTCGAAAAGTGGTTGTTAGATCTCAAATAAATTTAAAATATATTTAATACATGGGACACACATTCAATATTTGGGACTAAATGACACACCACCTTTCGATTAAAATTTTTTTTGTCGAAATCGGTCTACCCAGTCAAAAGTTTTGGAGTAACACACATCAAGAACTACAGTCGAATTGAGAACCTCCTCCTTATCTGGAAGTCGGTTAAAAATTTAAACCAGAGCATTAGGGTCTGGAGTTAAGGCCATTTTTAAACATATATTGTACTTCTGAGCCTAAATCTTTACGAATATTTCCTTATATTTGGATATTTGATAATATCAAGCTGCCTGTAATTCTGAATATCCTGTTACATAGTGTTAATTGATAGTCATTGTTAAATTAATCAACTTTTTCATTTCATGGTTTAAAATTTCATTTACATAGTAATGTATCTACCATTGATTCAACATTCCGTAGTTTTAGTCTGTTCGTTTGTGAATACACATTACTTTTGAAGCTAAATATTTGTTGCGGCGCAGGTGGTCTTCGTAGCGTAGCGCCAATTTTATAAGTACGTGGTCCCTCGTAATTACTAATGAAAAAAACTGATTTTTATGATCATAAACTGTCTTATATTCTAGTTAGCATCGTTATACCACATTTTATAAAATATTTTTGAAGTAAAACTTCTTTACGTATGCTTGACTTGGGGAGTAAGCTGGTGAATGCGTGACGAGAGCATTACGAAAATTGCTATTGGGCAGGGCAAACGGAAGTTGAGAGGGAAATATAAGTTAGGGAAGATAGAAAGTTTTATTTCAGTCGTGTCGTCTAAAGCACCCTCGTTTTTTTTTTTTTTGGTAATACAAATTCTTGTGTTTTACTTCATTTTAATGTTTAAACAGACATCATCATTATTTCAGCCTATTGCAGTCCACTGCTGCACATAAGCCTCCACAAGTTCGCGCCAAAAATGGTGTAAACTCATGTGTGTTGCCCATAGTCACCTCCCTGGGCAGGCGGGTTGGTGACCGCAGGGTCAGAGTCTAAGCATTAATTTTTAGCAACTTCTTGATTTTGAGAAAAATTGTTTGTATTCATTAGTCACCAATAGGTACCACGTCTTGATAGAAAGATACGATTCCGATCTCAAGATCTATTCCTTATTTAGCGATATTGAATATCCAAGTGATGTTGCAATATACGTAAGAAGTAAACACCAATATTCACAAGATACTGCTGTGAAATTCTCATAAAGCAGAGTCAAGTAGCGCTGGTAAATATATAGTTGAAATTGCATAACATATAAATTTATCTCCTAAATATCATTGATCAGAAAAGGAATTTACTAAAATTTTCCTACCAGTAAAAATTACCCAATCTCGTGAGCTCTCGTAAAGCTTGAGATCTCGCGAGACTGGATTTATGATTTCAAAAATCCTCAGGCGGTTCTAAAATCTCTCAAGAATTCGTTTCCTATATCGGTTATAATAACTGAGCTGATCCTTGAACTCCTTCGTTGATAAATATGTAAGATAAAATAGCTTAGAATCCCGCCTACATGAAATGGGTTAAGCGACATCTTCTTACCCTTACTACTATATATACAAATAAATAAAATTGGAGTGTCTGTTTGCAATATTAAAATAACCGCTTTTTAATAAATGCATATGGATGTATACACACATACATAATACATATACATACAGATATATTTAAAACAGAAATAAAAATAATTTGCTTCAGTTTTTTATTATTTTTTGTGTTCTTATATATTTTTTATACTAAAACTATTGTTTCAGGAATTACATTAAAAAAAACGACCTTATAAGTCTATAAGTATCATTTGTTAATCATAATTTATAGTCTATAATTATATTTTTAGACAAAATGAATTATAAACCTTGTTAAATTAGGTAATTAATGAAGGCTGAGTGAATGCGTGAAAATTAAATGAGTTAACAATTTCGTTAACTGTACGTTAACGTTTCATGTACTGTGTGGCTACGGTACTAAAGAATATAGCCATCCCTTTCTTCCCGTGGGTGTCGTAAGAGGCGACTTAGGGATAACACAGTTCCTCTCTTGGAACTTAAAAAGCCGACCGATTGCGGGATAGCCATCCAACTGCAGGCTTTGAAATACACAGACCGAAGACGGGCAGCAGCGTCTTCGTTACGACAAAGCCAGCCCTGCGGTCACCAACCCGCCTGCCCAGCGTGGTGACTACGGGCAAAACACATGAGTTCGCGCCATTTTTGGCTTGAACTTGTGGAGGCCTATGTCCAGCAGTGGACTGCGATAGGCTGAAATGATGATGATGAATAACTTCGTTAACATACATTTCATAACATTCTGTATCTTGAATATAATATTATTGGTTATTAAAAATTATAAAATGTTTCAAGGTTACAATTTTTATATGACAAAAAAAGGAAAAGTAACAAAAGTTTCGACCAGTAGCTAGTAATTAATAACAAATTTGCTGCCTTCTGTGCTTATATATTATGTATTTACAAGTATACTTTTATATAAATGAATATATCACTTTATATCTACTTTCTGCGTAAATAAGTATCTCAAACCAGCAGAAATGTTTTAAAATGTAATTTCAAGATCAAAACATCTTTAATTTAAACGTAAACTAACTTTTCTCGAGGCGTTCTATTCTAGTAAATTTCAAGGAAGGATAGACGCGTGCAATATATTATGTATGAGAGTAAAGAAAAATTAGGATTACACGGGTAACTTTCTATGGGCCTGTGTATAAGGTTTAGCAAAATTGTAAGTAATTTATTCTACTTTGTTCGCCTTTATTGTAACAAAGTTTAATGTCCCACAGGTGGGGCATTGCTTCTTTTCTGTAACAGTGAAGCATTTAAAATTCCTCGTTTGTGTAGATGGCATTACTCTGCTAGAGACTACGGAAGGATTTTGCATGGCCTAATTGATATTTTCTTCATTCTATAATGTAAAGCGTCTTGCATGATTTTTCAATGCGGAAAAACCAAAAACCAATTTGATAATTATTTGGCTTAAGCCAATTCTTATAATTAAATCTAGTCATTTGTAAAATTATCATTCAATCCGATAACGATAATAGGTTAACGTATTAATATATATATTAAATACTGTTCAATAATTATTTGTTTTCGAAAATAATTAAGTACTTAATGACTTATTTGCTTTTAATTGACATTTAGAAGTGACTGATTTAAAATATGTTTAATTTATTGATGGTTTATTTTTATTTTTATATAAACATTTGATGATTTGATAGTCTGACAATACACAAACGATGTGGGCAGTGGGGATGAAGTTAATTAAATCAGGATTTTTAAAAATTGGGACATATAGGGCGTTTTTTTATACTTAGTACGACCATATTATGAAACACTACTATGTTTGAAATGTCAACCACAACATATAGTGATTAGTTCTAAGATCTGGCCACGACTTTTAAATAACGGACGTTACAGTTAGTCTATGAACGAAAAAGTAACCTAGTTTCATCTCCGTTTCCTATTCCCGTGCCAAATTTCATATCGATTGAGGCGTATCAAAAACTAGACAAACAGAGCTCCATTTGTTTATGACTACAGTCTGATATTAAACATATTGAATATTTCTTCCTATTCCAATATTTTCCATCATTATTCTGTCGTTTTGAAGGTTACTGGTGATGAAAATATAATATAATGTTCACAATAATATACCCACCTCATATATCAAAACTCCCCAATTACGTATACGAAAATGATACAATGTGTTTATCTAGGACATAAACTTTTATGTCATTACTAGCTGACCCCGCAATCGTTGTTTTGCCATATATGTTATTAATCCCCTTATCCCCCCCCTCCTTATAAATTAGGGAGATAATAAATAAATGTTGTTCGATTCTCAAACCTACCCAATATGCACACAAAATTTCATGAGAATCGGTCCATCCGTTTCGGAGGAGTTTAACTACAAACACCGCGACACGAGAATTTTATATATTAGATGTGTGTGTTCGATTCCCGGAGTGGATATTTGTATATATACAAATATTTATTTCTAGTAGGAATAAATATTTGGTATAATAAAAACAGGTCCTTAGTTCTTGTGGGTCTCCTCACCGGGCCTCGGAGAGCGCGTTAAGCCGTCCTTCTCCTACATGGGGAAAGAGACTTATGCCCAGCAGTGGGATATTCCAGGCTAAAGCTGATATACATATAATATATTTAAACGGCTTTAATTTTAAATATTTTCGTTGTGTGTGACATTAATGTTTTAGATTTCTAAAAGCGAACCGTAAGCTTATTTGCCGACATAGTTGTATAAAAAAAGTTAGTATTAGGATGACCACATAAAGATTATTTTCGTGTTATAAGGATGAACTAAAAAAAAATTGGCTTAGATTTAAAAATGTAAAATTCGACGGTGTATAAAAGTTTGAAACATAATAATAGTTTAGTTTAGCCATGCCATCTCGGTTCTTTATTACACACACGTGGATTCCAAACGAAAAGCCACAATTTAAAATCTAGGTCAACACTACTGTAGCTTCAAGTGCTAAAATTGCTTAAAAAATTCATTTGAGATCGTAAAGCTTCGCGATGAAATCTTGATATCACGAAGAAATTCTTAGACGTCAATCTGTAGTTGAATAGAGCGACGGATCAAGTTCTACTTTTTCCTTAATTAAGGGTTTTGTATCAGTTACTTCACAGATTGTTAAAGTAAGGTATTTTCGCTTAAACCGAAAATAAAAGTCATCATATCAAGAATTTCGCTCTAGCGGGTACATCGTTCCATAGCTGAATTGGCTAGAGCGCCGACACGGTCAGTCGGAGACGCGGGTTCGAATCCCGCTGGAGCGGTCAATTTTTGATATGATATCCAAAAATGTAAAGTAAGGTATATTTATTTAAATACTAGCTGACCCGGCGAACTTCGTATCGCCTAACAGTGACTTTTAAGTATTATCACAAATCTTTTGTATGGGAGTATAGAAAAGTGTTGTTTTTAGACTTTTTCAGGAAATTTAAAAAAAAAATTTTAAATTTTTCTCTCCGTAAGAACCATCCTCGTACTTCAAGGGATATTTAAAAAAAAAAGAATTAGCGAAATCGGTCTAACCGTTCTCGAGTTTTGCGCTTAGCAACACATTCAGCGACTCATTTTTATATTATAGATTATTTTTAGGGCACAAAAAAATCTGAAGGTACTGATAATATAATGTTTGTTTGTTTAAACGCGTTTATCTCAGGATCTAGGGCTTCGAGATGAAAATTTTTTTTTGCGTTTGACAGTCCATTTGTTAAGGAAATTTATGTGATCTATAATATTTTAGTACCTTTAGTTTCAAATAAAAGTGCGTGAAACAGCTGGTCACAGCTATTACTAATATAAAGTAATACTAGTAACTTAAAATAATACCTAATTATTATTTGCTCTAATTACTGGAGGACTGGGCCTTAATCTGCTATTAGAATAAAACTGTTTTCTTTTTTTTAAAAAATTAGTAGCGTATATTAAACAGGTTGAATATTCTTATCTAATCTAAAAATATTATAAAGCTGAAGAGTTTGTTTGTTCAAAAGCGCTAATCTCAGGAATTACTGATTCGAATTTAAAATTTATTTTTTTATTATACGAAGAACATTTTTTTTTTTAATTTTTCAATTTGACTACAGACTTTGACAAACAACAAAAGAGCGTAAAATGCGTGTTTCAAATACATGGTAGTGTGTTAATGTTTTTTTTATTGATTTAATATATTTTAATGCATAATTAAAAAAAAAATATTAGCATTCTGCACTGCTTCTTTATATAAACTATAAGTGTACGAAATTTCATACTCCTCCGTCCGCGCAATATTCCTAAAAAGGGGTACAAAGTTTCTGCTTCACGTATTATTATATTATAGATAATAAATTGCAATCAACAACGAAAAGTTATTCATCAATGACATTTAATTTCATAATGAAAATAAACCTCAAAAAATAAATAAACGTGCTACGATATGATAACGCTTCAGCCTGTAATATCCCACTACTGGGTATAGGCCTCTTTCCCTATGTAGAAGAAGGATCAGAGATTAATCCACCACGCTGCTCCAATGCGGGTTGGCGGACATATTTCCTATTATGAGTAACGATCGCTATCAGGTGTACATGATAACAACCGGGACCGACGGCTTAACGTGCTCTCTGAAGCACGATGGGGAGACCCACAAGGACTGCACAAGCATCCAGACCACGGCAAACATCGGTATGGCCAATACAAATATTTGTCATGTGCGGGGATCGAACCTACAACCGCCAGCGCAACAGGTACAATCCATGGCTGTAACCGTTGCGCCAACGCGGCGTCACATGATGATATGATCTTATATACATCCTTAAAAACCTTATTCATTTTCCAAATGACAGAGACACAGTTAATCATTCGACCTCAAAACAAAGTTAGTTGAAGGAAAGTTCTCAGTTTTATATACGTAATTATATTCCTGTAGAGATGTGGGCGATTTCAGTCCTAATGTGTTTATAAATTAAATTTACCCAGAAAAGGGTTCGCATTATAGGGCATTAGATATCCGAACGTCCACTGTTCTTATTGTTTGATTTATTACACAAAACGTTTATCAAATTGTTTCTTTTGCTGTTAAGCTAGATTTATTTTTATAGAATTTTTTTTTACGAAATATAACAATAAAATTAAACTTATAAGAATTATGAATTTACGTTTTTAGAATTGAATTCAATTTTATAATTAAAAAAAGATTAAACAATACAATTTCGCTTCTAATAACTAACATGAACTGCGTTTATAATAGATAGTTGGGATTTTTTTCATTTTACTTCATAAAACCAATTTAAGGTTCGTGGTATAAAAAAGAACGGGTAGTGAAATCATATGTAACGGTAACGGAAGAACTGCGGCCGGAGCAAGAGAGAGAGGTGCGAGCACACATTTTCTTTCTCTTTCTTATTTTGTATAAGTTTTACTTCAGTCTTGTGGTCTAAAGTTTTTAGGAACATCATATTAATTATAGTCAACTTCATCAAAAATTTTATAATTAAAAAATACGGTTGATAAAAAACAAAAAATATGCAGCATACTTTATCGTGAACACTTGACCGCCCTTATTTTCTGACACCTTCGGATTAGCAATTTGCATAAAAGTAGCTTTAATTTGATACATAATTTATGAGTATTCGTCGCGATTATCTAACGGATAAGTGCCTGTCACCACCTGCCTGTTAAGGGCAGGCGGTCAAGTGAGTGTTACCAACCTAACCTTTTTAACCTCTTAACATACGTTAATAATATTTGTTAAGGGACTCTGGTATTACTAATATCTAAGTGTAAGACCGCCTTTTTTATGTTAATACTAGCTGACCCAGCAAATGTTGTTTTACCATATATATTATTAACCGCCTTAATAATCTCCTCTTCGAAACTTAGGGGTATGAAAAAGATGTTGGCCGAATCTCAGACCTACCCGATATGCACAAAAAATTTCATAAAAATCGGTCCAGCCGTTTCGGAGGAGTATGGTAACTAACATTGTGACACGAGAATTTTATATATGAGACCATATTTGAAGCTATATTCGGTAGGCACGCGGTTAATAACATAAATATACTTAACAAACCAATACACACAGTCGTCTGTTCCTATTGTAGGCAACTAAATGCTTGTATTATACTTTTTCTCGATGTAAATAAATTCGAGTTTCAATATATCTCTAACTTGAATCGGGAATCGAATCCCCCAACCTCACCAACCAAACCTCGGAGCATTCGAAGAGATTAATCATTTTCTGACTTAGCCTGTAACATCCCGCTGCTGGGCATAGGCTTCATTCTCAATGCAGGAGAAGGATCGGAGCTTAATCCTAGGCTAAAAAAATTTTAGATGTAATAAATTTTCATAAATTCTATCTAAGATTCCTTAGATATGAAATTTCTTCATTCTTTGATATGAAAAGTAAATCTAATTTTTTTGCCCCCTTCCCTCTATCGCCATGCTTTGCCACGAATTTTGCATATCTGTCTTAAATGCGTTATTAAATTCCGACGTGTCTATTCTGTCATGCTTAAGAGACCCTTGTTTACTCAATATTTTGGTTGCTAAATGGCATACCTTGGTAATTATGTGAACATCTTCTAAATTTCGTGCTTCGAAATTCATCTATTCTTATTATTAACATTAAAAATTCTTATTATAAATTCATATATTCTTCAAATCTCTTCTACCCCAAGGTTTTTTGGAAGAAATCGCTTACCTAGCGATAAGACCTCCTTTGTGAATATTATTATTTTGTAAGTTTTTATTTCTTTAAGATACCTATGTACGCACAATAAAGTATATTTCTTCTTATTCTTCTTCTTTCTATTCAAACTATACTTTGTCAGAATTTTATAATGTAAATTTGTCTAGGAAACATTTATGTTCAGCATTTGTCAAGGTCATCAATATTACTAGCTCGTGTTGAAAGGCAGAACGTGGCAAAATATTAGCTACTAAGAAAATTTTTACCGTGAAAAATCGTCTGCAATATGAATTGGCATCACGTAATCAAGATGGCTGTACGTGAGTGGGTTCGCAATAACTCCTAAACTCTTCGTCCAGGGGTCAATCGTAAAATATTATGAGCTTAAAGTATGGGGGCGATATTGAAATATTGCGAGCGTATAGCTCCGCGAATTCGTATGGCTTTTTTTAGAGTTTATCGCCCATTTTTTTGTTTTTAAGATCTGGTGTAATATGTGGTCGTATTTTTTAAAGCTAGCCATTATTTTTACATTTTATTTGAGGTGTCTTTACGTATTCCCTTCGTAAGATGAAAAATAATAGATGTGGTTCTGCATTGAGTCTTGTACTTGTCTAAGTACGTAATTTTAATGATTAATTTTACTTCAGCCTAGCAACCATAAAATAATTAGAAATTTGGTAACTAGCATAACATAGCGATGTGAATCTCTCTCTCTGGATTCAGTCCCTCATATCTGAGCATGAAATGAAATGAAATAAATGCAATGCAATAAAACGCAATGAAACGGTGCTCATTTAGATATAAGATTTTATTATTTTATTTGTATTTGGGAAACAAACAGTACAATATAATACAAAGTTATGAAGAACATCAACAAGATAGTGCATGAACCAGTCAAGTTTCCACTAACAACTATAATGATGATTTATTAAAATATGTGGGTTAAACTAATTACTTAAGAATATTAATTAATATACCCGTTTATACCTTATTTTTTTGTTGATCTACGGGAAATCCGTTATGGATACACCACGGCCTGGGGGAGCTGTGGTTTATGTCGGATCCGTACCGACTAAAACTCCTGGGATGTTCCTTCGACGCACCTGGGTGGAATCACGGGGACGCTATAGCACTTCCTGGATCCCGCCAACGTTTGCCCTAAGGGCCGGTCGTAATTAGCAACTCCTGAGAGCATCCGTGTTGATGCAACGGTCACAGCGCTGGCGGTTGCGGGTTCGATCCCCGCACATGGCAAAAATTTGTATTGGCCATACAGCTGTTTGCCGCGGTCTGGGTGTTCGTGCAGTTCTTGTGGGTCTCCCCACCGTGTCTCAGAGAGCACGCTAAGCCGTCGCTCCCGGTTGTTATCGTGTACACCGGATAGCAATCGTTAGTCATAGTAGGGAATATATCCGCCAACCCGCATTGGAGCAGTGTGATGCTATGCCAGGAAAATTATAGACATCCCAAAGTTTGTATTTTCTACAGGCTTATAATTCAGGCATTTAATTATTTAAGCTTGTAGATGCGTTCAAAAAAAAAATCAATTTTGAAACTATCCTACAACAGCCTGGCCAGGAGTTTTTCAGCCACTAATCGCGATTTTTTTTTCTAATATATTAAAATAAATATAAAATAGATTTCATCCATTAAGCATATGAGACTTCGTGTTTAGTTCGGATCTGTTGTTGCCAGAAGCCATATTGAAATAAAATGAAAATTTAATATTGATGTATTAAATTTTGAGATCAAATATAAAATATAATTTCGTTAGAAACTTTTAAATGAAATAAATATTTTAATGTAAAAATGAAATAAATATTTTAATGTAAATGTTATTGATATTGTAAAATTAAATTGTTTTGTTGTTTATCCGAATTTGATTTTAATTTGAAACGAAGTAAAAATCACCATTCAAAATTTAAAGTATTAGTTATCGAACTTTGATCCGGTGTGTAGTGTATTAACACAAAAAAAATGTTTTAAATAACTTTACTTCTAATATGATGCAAATATCTTATATATAAAATTCTCGTGTCACAATGTTAGTTACAATACTCTTCCTAAATGGCTGGACCGATTTTTACGAAATTTTGTATGCATATCGGGTTGGTCTTCATATGCCGGGTAGATTAAGGGGATTATATATATAAACAACCAAATAAACATTTTTTTTAGCTTTGTGTTAATCGACTTCCAAAAAAGGAGGAGGTTCTCAATTCGATTGTATTATTTGACTGGGAGGACTGATTTCGATAAAAAAAAAAAAAAAAAAAATTAATCGAAATATTTGAGATCTAACAACTACTATTCGAGTCATATCTGATAATGCGTTTTACTTGACTATTTTTTCGTCGACCTACGTTATATTATACCGCATAACTTTTTACTGGGTGTACCGATTTTGATGGTTTCTAATTTAATCGACAGCTGATGTCTTTATCATGTGGTCATATTTAAATTTAATTCAGATCTAATTACAAATTTTTGAGTAATCTTTGATAACGCGTATTTACTTGACTTTTTTTTCGTCAACCTACGTTGTATTATTTGTCGATGTAATTGAAGTCGGCGAGTTGGCGTTTGCGAGCAAATACAATTATAATATTAGTGTGGGATTGAGGATGTCAGAGTACCAGCAATGAAACGAAATATCACCTTAACACGTTTATTTTATTTTAAAGTTATACCTAATTCACCGTGCACCCGCTCGCTCGTTAACCGTCTCTCTTCTATTCAATTCAAATCTATAATGGCCGAACACACTATATCCCTTTCACTCATTCTTCCTTTCATTCACACTTCACAGATTAACTATTTATTTCTATAAATCATTCACATTCAATAATCATTCCACATTCGGCCCTTCCTGACAACATGGCTGTCCTCAGTCATCCAAAGTAATAAAAAAAAATCTTAGTTCAAGTAAACAATAACAATAAAAAAAAAAATATTACAGACACTCTTGAGACACATCTTTAAACATTATATACTAAACATTTTAAACATTATATACTAAACATTTTAAACATGATATACTAAACCTTTTAAACATTATATGCTAAACTTTTTTAAACAATAAATAAAAGGAATACAGAACTACAACTTGCAAGAAAAACTTAATCAATACTTTATTATCTGACAACTTAAATAGCATCTTAAATTGAAAAAACAAAAATATTATAAAGTAACATCTTACATTATATACTTAATTATTATAAAGTAGGAAACACTTTTATTACTTTATACACTCTTTTATAACATCTTAATTTATACACTCATCATACATCCTATAAAATCTTTGAAAATATAATAAATCAAACCAAACTTACAAAAAAAAAGTAATTGCTTAATCATAAATCAGGCCATGGCTTCATGAAGTCACATGAAGTGGAGGTTCTACTAGGACCTTCAACATTAGAGTCTACTTTTTCAACATCATACCTATCATTGTTTTTTACATTAGTTACAATATATGGACCTAAAAATTTTGGTTTCAATTTCATACAACTTCCATACTGAGTGCGTTTGATAGCAACCTTATCACCAACATTGTATTTAAAACTTTCTTTCCTATTTTTGTTAAAATTTTTAATATTTTCTTCTTGCGTTTTTAATATTTGTTCCTTTGCTCGTATTCTCAATTCTTCTCTTTGCTGTGTAAAATTATCTATATCTGCTTGCTTAATTAAATCGTAAATTTCTAAATCTTGTTTATTTTTCATTTTTACTCCTGTTAAAAGCTCAAATGGCGTAGAACTTACACTTCTTTGGTATGTACTATTAAGTGCTCTTTGTACCGAGCTAACATGTCGATACCACAGGGCAGGTGATTCTATGCACATCTTAGTAAGTACCGCTATAATAATGTGATGTATCCTTTCAACTTGACCATTTGCTCGGGGAACTCCTGTTGTAATTTTCACGTGCTCAATACCTTGTTCTGTACAATAATCCTGAAACAAATGACTAGTGAATGCCGTACCTCTGTCAGTTATAAATCTTAATGGGTTACCAAACGTTTGTTGATGAATTTTAATTTTGTCTATTACTTCATTCGCAGTGAGACCTTTAGTTGGAAACAACCAAACAAACTTTGTAAAACCATCTATAGCTGTAAGAATATAGTTATATTGTTTCTTAGTCTCCGTCATGGGTCCTACATGATCTAGATGAATTGTATGTAGAGGCCTTTCTCCTTTATCTATAGTATGTAAAAATCCTTCTTTTTTACCTGCTTTATTAACCGCTAGTAGGCAAGGAATACATGCAGCTATGAACTCTTGAACCTTTTTATTTATTTTTTTAATGAAATAATTCTTATTTATCAATTCAGTAGTTTTCTTTATAGAAAAATGGCCATTGGAATGAGCATTCCCAATAACAGCTAATTCCATACTTTTTGGAACAACTAATAATTTGTCATTTCCTTTATAAAGTAATCCATTATCCAAATAATAGTCATCATAGGGTTTATTATCCTTTAATATGGTCGCAATGGCCCTCAGACCTTCATCATCCTTCTGTGCTTGCCGTAAGTTTTCATGCAATGTTGATACCACACCTACATAGGGGTTGCGACTTAATGCATCAACATGTCTCATTAAACTTCCAGACCGATGTTCCACTGTAAAATCAAATTCCTGTAAAAACATTGCCCACCGTGCTACTTTAGGTGTTAAATCTCTTTTCTTAATTGTCATTGTAAATGCTTTGCAATCTGTTACTATTTTAAATTTAACTCCAAATAAATAACATCTAAATTTTTTTACCCCTTCAACAACTGCCATAGCTTCTAATTCATAACTTGAATATTTTTCTTCCTGTGGACTATTTTTACGGCTCATGTAATAAACAGGATGTAGTTCATTATTTTCATCACGTTGCATGAGTATCGCTGCAATAGCAAAACATGATGCATCTGTATGTAATTCAGTTTGTAATTTTGGATTAAAAATCTTTAAAACAGGGCTACTAGTTAATTTTTCCTTTAATGTATAAAATGCTTGCCTTTCTTTTTGATCAAAACTAAACTTTACATCTTTTTTCAAAAGGTTTGTTAAAGGACTTGCTATCTCTGCAAAATTTTGAATATATTTTCTAAAGTATGAGGCTAAGCCAACAAAACTTTGTACTTGTTTAGTTGAGCTTGGTTCTGGGAATTTTGTTATGGCTTCTATTTTATCAACAGAGGGACTCACCTTACCATTACAAATCTCATGTCCTAAGAATGTAATACTTTTTGCTATCAAATTTGCTTTCTTCCAGTTTATTATTAATCCATATTGTGATGCTACTTTTAAAACTTCTTTTAATCTTATTAAAGCTTCTATTTCATCTTTTGCTGGAATTAAAATGTCATCTAAGTATATTAACACCCAACCCCTTAACATCAGGTCACGAAAAATAATAGTTATAAATCTCATAAAGTAATTCGGACATATGCTCATACCAAATGGAGCTCTAAGAAATTCAAATTGTCCAAGGTGACAAACAAAACTTGTGTATTTAACCGACTCTTCTGATATTTTTAAATGAAAGAATCCGTCTTTAAGATCCAAGGTACTGAATATCTGTGCATCATATAATTTATCGATGTAGTCTTCGATTAAGGGAATAGGAAATTCATCTTTAATTATTTTCTGATTCAATCTGCGGTAATCAATGCATATTCTAAGTGATAAGTCTTTCTTTCTTACAAGAACTAAGGGACTTGAATAATCAGAATAACTTACTTGAATAACTCCTCTGTCTAACCATTCTTTTATCTGCTTTTCTACCTCACCTTGCTCTGTTTGTGATATACGACGTGGACTTGACCTTATGGGGATATCATCTTTTAATATAATCTTCATTTGGATAGGCGCTTCTTTGATTTGTTGAGGTTGGTAATTGGTTACTAAATTTTGCACTTCATTTTTTACACGTTCATCTAGAATATGATTAATGTCAGGGAAACCACACAACTCATCATAACTACTCATCATACAACTCATAAAATTATCATCTGTTGGGGCAAACCACACTTCACAATCTTTCATACATGTTAATACATTACGCAAAAAAGTGTTACCTAGAATAACTTTCCAAGGAATTGAATCTTTAGGAACAATGTAAAAATTAACATTTTTATATTTATAATTATCTATCACTATATCTAAGGTAGTCGCACCACGGGAATAAACTTTAGCATAACCTATACCAGTTAAAGCAATGTTCATATTTTGATTTATGGGAGCACTCAGTTCGTTGAAAAAATCATTAGCTATTAAGCACACGTCACAACCGGAATCTATCAATGCACTTGTCGTTTTATCGCACAAACTTACAGTTTTTAAAGGCTTTTCACGATATGATTTATTACTTAAAATTTCGCTTACGTTTTCGTCATTTACAATGCCAATGTTGCATTCCTGTTCATCTTCTATCTCTTTCGTTAAATTATAACAAGCGTTATTCGTCGTGTGAGTGGCCAATGCTTGTACTTGCCTAAGCGCGGGATCTCCGACGATATCCGAGCGCTTCCGAAACGATGACGCCGCACAATTTGATGAAATATGGCCGTACTCGTTACAATTGAAACATTTTTTACCTTGAGTTCTATTTGGACATTCTTCTGAAATATGATTTTTCTCCCCACAGCTATAAAAATGTACACTACGACGATTTTTATGTGCCTTATGCGAATCAATTATTAAGTTATTTTGAAATGTTGCTTTTTTCTTAAAAGTTTCATATACTTTAATTTTTTCTTTAAGTTCAGCGTACGTCGTTGCACCATAAAGCATAATTTTATTAATCTCTAAGTCTTGAATACCTTCAATAATATATTTAATAGCAACATAATCAGCCATTTTACCTCTTTTACCCATTTCTTTCATTATGAATACATAATCTAAACAGCTTTCATTTCTTTTTTGTTTGCGGGTAGACATAATTTCATGTATCTTTTTTTGATCGATTATATCGGGAAATTCTTTGATAATAGCTGCTTGAAATTCAGACCATGACTTATGTGTTTTTTCAGCTCGTAACCACAGTGCCGCAGTACCAGCTAATGCACGTTTAGCCACAAGTAATTTTTGAATTTCTGTCCAAGAAAATATTTCACCGTTATCTTCAATTTCTTGAAGCCACTTTGTTATCGGGTAGCAATCGTCTTGACCGGTAAACTTAGGTATAAGCTCCTCCGCCATGTGCAACATAGAATTGTGTTCTCGAGGCATCCTACTTTGCGTTGCCAAGTCCTGTCCATCGTATGGTTTCGACATCATAAGAAACACTACAGGGCTTAACAAGTTCCACGTTTGCAAATAGTTCCTCGCCAACTACAACCAAACTCGCCGCCGACCACGTTGCCGCTTAACGTCTTTAAATTAGAAATTTTGTTTCTTCGTTTGCTGGTATATATCCTCCTTATCCTCCTTGTCCTCCTTATCCTCCTTATCCCGGACGAGCCCCCAAAATGTGGGATTGAGGATGTCAGAGTACCAGCAATGAAACGAAATATCACCTTAACACGTTTATTTTATTTTAAAGTTATACCTAATTCACCGTGCACCCGCTCGCTCGTTAACCGTCTCTCTTCTATTCAATTCAAATCTATAATGGCCGAACACACTATATCCCTTTCACTCATTCTTCCTTTCATTCACACTTCACAGATTAACTATTTATTTCTATAAATCATTCACATTCAATAATCATTCCACATTAGTATACACAAAAACTTTTTATACTAATATTCGTAGGCAAATAGTCACGCAAATTAAGCATTTTTGCTTAATACCGCTTCACATTAAGCACGGAACACACCAAGTGTTGGGCATCAGGTTAAAGTTCACTAATAACCAGTATAGCCGTTATATTTTGCGAGGCGTGTTTTAGGTACGATCGATGGTGACGGTAAACGTGATTTTATATTAGAATACAGTTCTCACTACTCACAGTAATATCATCAAGACTTTTATGGAAGTAAAACTTCTTTACGTACGCTTGACTTTGGGAGTAAACTGGCGAATGCGAGACGAGAGCGTTACGAAAAGTGTGATCGGGCGAGACGCACTGAAGTTGAAAGGAACGTTTTTACGTTTCATATATTACTATTCTGGTTATTAACTAAAGAAGTTTTAATTCAGTCGTGTGGTCTAAAGCACACGTGTTTTTTTTAACTTCCATGAATTTAATTTTTGAAAACCCTCTGCACGTTTTATATCACTAGTCGGTAAACAAGCGTACGGCTCACCTGATGGCAAGCGATCACCGTAGCTTATAGACACCTGCAACACCAGAAGCATCGCAAGCGCGTTGCCGACCCTATCCCCAATCCTCCCCAGGAGCTCTGGTCACCTTACTCACCAACAGGAACACAATACTGCTTGAAAGCAGCTGTGATCTTCTGTAAGGTCGAGGTACTACCCCAGTCGGGCTGCTCCATATTTTGAGCAAGAAATTCCTGCTGTGCCCTACCTCAGTTAGACGTACACCAAGTATAGTCGAATTACTTCGTCTCATTTGTAACCCTGCCGTCACACCTGCGGTACGTAGCGATTAATTCGTTGCCGTAATTATCCCAATTACGACGTAGCTAGTAGTTTGTTACATGCGTTTCGAATTCGATATCTCTTAGTTAACTAGATGGGTCCGCGTCAAATTAGACAAATTCCTGTGTTTGATTATTGCGCCTAATGAAATGTATCGCGTTAAGTAACAAACATACGATAGCGATGGATATTTGTATTTGTAGAAATATATCTTTTCGGTTTAGGTGTTTGTCGTTGGGTCTTTCCACCGTGCCTCGGAAAGCACGTTAAGCTATCGGCCCCGGTTGTTATCATATACATCTGATAGCGATCGTTACTCATAGTATAAATATTTCCGCTAATCGGTCATTGGACTCACTCAATGGAGCAGCGTGGTGGAATAAGCTCCTACCTTCCTTTATGAAGAAAGAGGTGTATGCCCAGCAGTGGAATGTTACGGGCTGAATCATTCGTAGAGTGAAAATTATAATATACGTAAAAAGTGAAAAAATAAAATAAAAATGGCAACAGTACCAAGAAGCAAAAAAAGTTAAACTAAAGCTAACAAAATTTGATAACAATAGAAACAGAACATCGTTATGTTATTCAAAGGTAACTTTGAAAAATCGACTATCAAAAATGTATATAAGATTAAATTTTACTGAGAAATTCCAGTTATTTCCATCTGAATAGTAATAGTGCACAACAATTTTCTCGAGTGTGTGACATACTTTCGAATGCCATTTTTATAAAATATTTTAAAATAAATACGACAAAACAGAAGAGGCGACTGGATGCAATTGATAAAAAGCAACGTATCTATATGCTGTATGTTCGAGAGGGTGGTATACGCGTGTTTGTGTGCGTGTACGTTTGTATGTGCATAATAATAAAAATATCGCGTTTTTAACAAAACATACACGCACACACACATACTTCTTCATGCACACGTGTGTTTAAGTGTAAAATAAAACAACATTTGAGTTGTGTTGTATTGTTGCATACTTAGAATATATATATATTTATTTTTTATTAACTAATAAGTCTTAATACTTTCGCATTAAGATAATCAAATTAGCTCTCAGAACTGCGTGTGAGTAAATAGCTGTACTACTTTAACTGAGGTAGGGCACAGCAGAAAATTTCCTGCTCAAAATATGGAGCAACCCGACTGGTGTAGTACCTCGACCTCGAAGATCACAGCTAAGTTACACTGTTTTCAAGCTGTGTTGTGTTCCTGTTGGTGAGTAAGGTGACTAGAGCTCCTGGGGGAAACTGGGGATGGGGTAAGCTACGATAGTCGTTTACCATCAGGTGAGCCGTACGCTTGTTTGCCGATCTAGTTACATAAAAGAAAAAAAACTAATAAAAATTATTAATCTTTAATATGGCATAGAATTTTTATTAGTAGAAATCGTATATACATTTAATACGATTGAACGAATAAAAATATCACCCTAAGCTTTCCTTAAGAGCTTTATATCCCTGTTTATGCATACGTCACGGACCAACATCTGCTCGCGATCCCTTGAGACGAAGACAATATTTATGATGCATACTCCATCTTTGTGTGCGGAAACATTTAAATGTGAAGTTTGGTGACGTAAAACTCTTTTGATATTTTATAGATATATTAAACTTGCAGTTGCCCGCGTCTTCGCTCGCGTAGAAGTTGATGATATTTACATATAGGGGCTAAAGTATATAATCATTATGGTTCACCTTTCGTGCGTTAGAACTCTCAGACTGCTCGTAATGCTCGCTCTCAATCAAGCGTCATGGAACAGTCATGCGAGAAACAGCCTTCCTTCAGGTACCTTAAGCCATTTTTAGGTAATTTAAAAGCCTAAAACTATAATGCCAGACTTCTAAAATTTCTACTTTCAATATGACACGAAAGCATTTAAGATATATGAGGCGCAAAAATACCGGACTGGAATCATTTTTTATTTATTAAATTTTATTTCTTACCTAATCGGGTCTAAGAATAATTGTTTGCTAGCAAATGAAAAAAACCGACTCCAATTACTAGAAGATTTTAGAAGATTTCCTTCGATTTCTCTGACATGCCATTATCAGATCCTGGTTCCTTATAATGGTACCACCCTTGGGATATCTACTTTCTAACGAAGAAAGAACCAGCAAAATCGGTTCATAAACGACGGAGTTATCCGCGAACATACATAAAAAAATATACGGTCGAATTGAGAAACCTCCTCCTTTTTTTAAGTCGGTTAATAAGTTTTAAAATGACGTTAGAAGAAATAAAAAATATTACTAAATTTAAGGAGGCAAAAAGACATGAAAGACTTTAAAATTGATATGATAAGAGAGACACAAACAAGAAATAGACAAAAGTGATAACGGAGTGATATCCTAGGAGTGGAAAAAGAAGCAAAGGGCGACAAATGAAACGTTGGGAAGATGACCCGAAGAAAGTGAATGGTCCAGTGTGGATGAGAATAACGAGAGACAGATCAATGTGGAAAAATTTAGTGGAGGCCTATGTCGAAGGACAAGCTGTTTGAAACCGATTGTCGATAACAAATTAATATAAAAATCCTATTATTTCTAAAAGTTGTGGAACAGTAAAAAATTATTTATAATAAGTTTTAAAATACTGTTTATAACTTCAAAAGCAGACTTGTAATAAAGGTATATAAAAAAATAAGATGCGCTGTCGTACAGAAAGTTATAGATGTTGATGTGAGTGACTCAAAAACGCTGAAATATATACAGTACAAGCTGCTTTGAGTAGCTTATTATCTTCTCAATATCTATCTTTATATCAAAAATTATCGAAATTGTTTCTGCGATGTTAAAGCAATTTGTTACTACCAAATATGCATTAGAAATATTATCAATTTTTATTGTATTTGTGGTTCACTGTTTTTGCGATAATGGCTTACTCATAAAAGATAGATATATGCTGTCGCGGACTTTTTTGTAGGACTAATTAAGATAAACATTTCTCTTATACATTATATACGTGTAAACTCTACGGTTTTTGCAGCGCACGCCAGAATACCTCGCAGATGGCAGATTTTTTTCCGACTTACTTGACAATTATCGTTATATTTTGGACAATTCACACACTATCCTTAAAAACTTCTCCTGTCAACGACATCGCAATACAGAATGAGTAAGCTTCACGTGTGTCACCGACGTCGAGCTGAGTAAGTTCACGATATTAAAAATCGCGTACTTTAAGTTCGCACGTCTATCACCTAGACGTATTATTTTACAAAATCGATTCTTAGTAGACCTCTAACGATAAATTTGTAATATTTGTAGCACGAAAAATGACCGACCTTCATACAAACTTGTTAGAATACTTAGACCACCTTAATCTGGTCCTATCACAAAATTCATTCTTAGCGGACTTCTGCTATCTCTAAACTATATCTGAGTCACATTTAAAACTCGTAGCACAAAAAATCACGGACTTTTATACAAACTTGTAAGAGCTCTTAGATCCCTTTGATCCGGCTCTATCAAAAAACCGGTTCATACCAGCCTGCCACATCTTTATGCTTCCAGCGGTTTCTGAAAATTTCGCTTTGTCCTTGATAAGAGAGAGAAAACAACATGGCGGTTAAGGAAATGATGTTTATGATATTTTTTTGTGCAGAAGTCTTATTAATGTATTTGTTAGACTATTATCTTGTCATTGCATCTCAGTCCTTGTAGATTTCTTTTAAAAGTTTAACCGTGTTCCATTATTTTTAATTTTCTTTCTGAGTACAAAACGAAATTTTTTTTTGATCACAGAATAATTTTATTTTTTATAATCTATGTAATATTTATTTTATATAAAAGGAATATCGTAATTGGCTAGTTAGTTGGTATTTTGATATAATTTGCTCCGTAGACATGTCTGTGTTTTTCAACGTCATTAAAATTAATAACCTAAATTGTTCTGTAATATGTATGTTACCCTGTAACCTTAGTTATAACATTGTGCTGTAACGGACGTCTAAACTATAATAAATTCAGTTGCCAATGACAATTGTTTGTCTAGAAGAACTTACAAAGTACAATAATCCCATGGCAAAATTCGAATTTACAGCTTTTGTCCACAAGAAACTACAAAGTGCACTCAATTCAGCCCATCGAAGTCCACTGCTGGATATAGGTCTTCTCAAGTTCAGAACTCATGTGTTTTACCCATAGTTCCCACGTTGGACAGGCAGGCTAGTGACCGCAGAGCTGGCTTTGTCGCACCATAGACGCTGCTGCTCCTCTTCGGCCTGTGTATTTGAAAGCCATTCGATGGTTATCCCACCATCGGCCGGCTTTATAAGTTCGAAGGTGGTCGTGGCACTGTGTTATCCCTCAGTCGTCTCTTACGACACCCACGGAAAGAGAGGGGGTGGCTATATTCTTTACTGCCGTAACCACACAGCAAACAACACAACAGCATAACAAAGTGCACTGATCTTGTGAAATTCAAATTAAGTGTTTTAAGTGAAATTTCAGCATCCAACAATAGCTATCGAAACCTACGAACCATTTATAATTTTAAGTGTTTTTCCTCTCCGTGCCTTTGTAACAATAAATGATAAAACTAAATAGAGTAAAAATAAAAATATGTATGTAAAGAATAAAATAATTTTGTTTAATTGAAATTTTCAAACAAACGTCACCGAGCCCCACTGCAACATGAAAGAACATCTAGATAGTAAAGATAATCAAAAACGCCTCGTCATTGTCTTGTGAAATCAATTCATAAAATTAATATAATATTAATTATATAATATTAATTATTTGTTAATCAATTTTAACCAATCAAATTACATAACAGTATGATCCTGATTGTGATTTAGGAACCGAAATTGCATGCAATAAAATTAAATGCCGTTTCTTTTATTACAGAGAAACTCAATTGTACTTCATTGACTATGTCTCCTAAATCACAAAAGTTATTAGAAAACATTTGTATAAATAGCATATGTATAAAGGAGAGTAGTGAAGAAAGTTTTTTCTCGATATAAGTTCGCACTAAAAGCACCCTTTCTTTTGAGAGGTTTGTTTCACATTTTTACTTTCGCGTTGAAGAATTATTTTATTATAAAATTAGGACAACTAAAAATCTGTTGACCGAAGAATCGAAACTTCGAGACTAATATTGCTACTTTTTATTTGTTATTGAATTGAAATTTGAAAAAAAATTCTGAGAACGACAAATTTCGAATTACTACATTCTTAACGACTTTTTGGCTTTTATATTGATATATTACAATCAAGGATTTTTTTGTTGTTTTGCAAAGTTCATGTGATAATCCTTAAGATTAATAGCCCTAATTGCTAGAGATGTAGTTATTTGAATGTAAGACCTTAACTTTGTCCTACTTGTTTCTAAAGAGATTGCCTAAATTGTATTTAGTACTAGATAGACTAAAAGAAGAATTCGTAGGAAAAACATTTAATTTATTAATATACAAACATTTAATTTATTAGTAAACAAAGTGCGTGACAATTTATTTAAGTAGTTGTTAGTATAATTTGTAATATTACTTTGATGTATATTTTATCTGTGAAAGAAACATTTATGTGAACGAAATTTTTTTTAATTGATGCCATACTATATACATATACCATTGCACTGTAGTGCATTGTCACATTTTTTCTCCCTATCATCTTCTGCCAGTTGCAGTTGCTGGATTTAACATGTAAAATATTTTAAGTAGTAAATTAAACATCGTTATATTGTCTTCAACAAGATACAAGGCCATGACGTAATCTCACGAAGTCTTCATTAAATTTGATCATACTAAAAATATTAATATTCATACAAAATTTCTAGCAAATATTTACCCTACCTTCATAAATTTTATAGCGAAAAATTCAGTTTTTGTTCTCTTTATCACCTGTCTGTGTTACTTGGGAGCTTAAAATCTCCCGACTCGGCAAAAACTGACTATTATCTCTGTAGTGTTTTATGAGGAAAGAGCGAAACGTTGTAATTACAACAGCAATGAACAACAGACACGGAGACACGGGGACATAATGAATCATGAAGTATTATATAATAGTATTACAAGTTAAATAAAAATATTTATAATTTCTTTCTCTTTTTTAACCGACGTCAAAAAATAAAGAGGTTACTCAATTCGACCGTATATATATATATTTAATGTATGTTCGGGGATACCTTCGTCGTTTATAATCCGATTATGATAATTCTTTTTTGTTGGAAAGGAAATATCCCTGGTGTGGTACTCTGATAAGGAAACCAGGGTCTGGTGATGGGATTCCACAGAAATCGAGGGAAAATCGAAAATCCGCATAACTTTTTATTGGTTGCACTGATTTGAATAATTTTTAATTTAATCGAAAGCCGATGTTTATCATGTGGTCACATTTTAATTTCATCGAGAT
Source organism: Melitaea cinxia (assembly GCF_905220565.1). Taxonomy (NCBI): domain Eukaryota; kingdom Metazoa; phylum Arthropoda; class Insecta; order Lepidoptera; family Nymphalidae; genus Melitaea; species Melitaea cinxia. The sequence goes on from NC_059412.1 coordinate 13,203,838, forward strand.
TTGATTACAACTTTTTGAGTAATCTTTGATAATGCGTATTTACCTGACTATTTTTTCGTCTACCTACGTTCTTTTACTTATCGATATAATTGAAATCGGTTTTTTTCATTTGCCTTCAAACACAATTATCTGAGGTCTTTTTTGGTTTCACCTGCGGTTTGAATAGCCCATTGGTGCAGTTTGTAGTGGCTCTGTTCTGTGCTACGCGGGTTGTGATTTCAATTCCCGGCTATATAGATGAATATTTATCTAAGAAAAATGTGTAGCTATATCAGTCGGCTGTTGCCCATAACACCTTATACTATATACTTTATTATATATACCTTAGAAACAGATGACCGTGTGAGTATATTAAAGATATTTATTTATTTATTACCATTTAACCAATTAAATAAGAAGCTCCTTCGAATTGTCATCTCACAAACTAAAATGTAATTATCGTTTAAAGATTGTCAACAACAGTCAATTGTGGAGCGGATTAGCTTGAACCGATAGTTGTGGGTTCATGTCTCGCTCGATGTAAACATTTTCATTTCTTCTGATGTATACTGTTTTAGGAATATATCTCTGAGGGACTTGGTACAATGCTTTGAAAAGTATGTAAAGCCATCAGTTCTAATTATTACTCATCTTGAGAAAGTCTAGCCATTCAGTTAAGTTCAGATTGATCATTGGAACACGAAATAACTAAAATGTAACACAGTAGTTGTGTGTGTGTTTTAACTTCTTATTTAATTTCACTAGACTCAACCATAAAAAAATAAATAAAATGAGTTTATAGGCGATAAAAGTCTGACATATTACAACGTATTCTTTTTTGAAGGTTAAAAGTTGATATTTGAGCAGTTGGAGACAAGGTAAAGGTTTCGTTGTAAACTACTTACTGCTACTATTGATAGACTAAATATGAAAATACGTAACGTACGCAGTAGTACGTTTTTAGGGCCTATGTGACTTCGGGAGCGGTTTGTCGTTACGTATGCAATTCCATATACAAAGGAAATGGACAAAAAAGTTTGCTATAAACCACACGACTGAACTAAAATGTGTCTGTATGTGTGTCTGTAGTGTATGTGTGTGTATGTTGTCTTACATATACAAAACGTCTATGAGAGAAAGAGAAGGTAAATGTGTGCTTGCTCTTCTCTCTCTTGCTCCATTCACTTCACCCGATCACAATTTTCGTAACGCATTCGTCACGCATTCACCAGGTTATTCCCCAAGTCAAGCGTGCGTAAAGAAATTTTACTTCAAAATTTGAAGTGAGGAAGAGAGAGCACAAAATGGTGGGAAAGAGGATACAGTTTTGACCATAGTTGACAATCTTATATAAAATAACAGTCAAATAAGCCTGTAGCCAGTGTTCTCCAGTAGTGATCCTGAGGTGAATTTCACTTCGAATTCCTGGAATGATTAGGGGTAGGGTCAGCAACGCGCGTCCAATGCTCCTTGCGTTGTAGGTGTCCCTAAGCAACGGTTTTCTTTTATTATCAGTCTGATCAATCATTTACCAACCTAGTGGTATAAAAATTGGTAATTAGAAAAAAACGCTCTTCTATTCCAACACCTACCTTTATTTCGAAAATCGGTAAATAATTGAGCAACCTCTATGAGGACAATTAAAAAAACTTTTCAAATTTATTTAATTTACCTGTGCATCTCAAGAAAGGTATAATAATAATTGAAATATTTTTTAGGGTTCCGTAGCTCGAAAAGAAAAAACGGAACTCTAATAGGATCACTTTGTTGTCCATCTGTCTGTTAAGACCCTTTTTCTCAGGAACGAGAGGAGGTATCTAGCTGTTGTATCAGCATATTGATATCAAATACTTAGGTCTACTGTCCCTTCGAGTTGTGAAAAAACCAACCTTGTAAGATAACAAGCAATCAAAAGATATAGCCGTTTAAACTGCAAATTTTCGACACTCGCAAGATAATCAAAACCTACAGGGTACTTCCCGTGAACTCAGAATCTTGAAATTTGGTACGAAGCAACGTCTTATAGCACAGATAAAGGAAAAAATACGAAAAGTGTACATTTTTATCATTATGTAATATTAAAGTATAATATATAATATATAAATATTTTTATTAATTTTGTTTGTACGGACCTCTCGGGGCGCGAGTCTGACTTGCACTTGGCCGGTTTTTTTTTATATTTAAACGCGGTCGTCTGGTCCTATGGTAAGCAACTTAATGCTTGTGTTCACGTATCACGTATAAATTATAACCAATACATACAAATAATCTAAGTATATAATGAAAAATGAATGTTGCTAAGCGCATAACTCGAGAATAGCTTGATCAATTCGGCTAATTTAATTTTTTGTATGTCCCTTAAGGTTCACGGAAGGTTTTAATACTAAAAAAAAATATTTTTTTTACTTTTTCTTTTGACAGAATGAAGTCTGTCCTGGCAGCTAGTATATAAATAAATAGACGTTGTCTTTGACAACAGAGCTGTTCGCTATGCTTAGCATAAAAATTACAACATACAAATAATTATTAAATAAATTACAAATAATTATAAGGGGTATTACAACATTTCAAATAATGTGAAACTGACGTAATACATGAACGTATTGTATTTATCGAGAATATTTTCATGTTTCTTGGTTATTTGATTTTATTTAAATTTGTTCCCTCGTATAGCTATACGATGGATATTTATGTTTTTATTTAGATGTAATACGTGTCGCCTTTAGTAAGGGTTCGAATCCTTTTGTTAAATACGAGACACCGCCTAACCAAGGTTAGTTTGAAAACGTGCTTTTTACAATTCCTTTTACATAATACGTATTTTATTATTATCTCAGTTATTGGATACATAATACTATTACAATAAACAGAAATTGGAATTACGTATTCGATTTTTATTATTATTATTTTTCTTTCACGAAAATTGCGTACAATAAAGGTATAGTATTAAGGAAAATGTATTTTATTCTACACAAACTATTAGCCGCGATTTCGCTCGCATATAAATTTTCTTATCGACTCGTGTTATTTTTTCTAATAGAATAATGTTTTTTCAAGTGTTTACAATATTTTTCTGTAATTCATATCGTGGTATGTATAGTACATTATAGCCTGTAGCTTTCATCAATACATTAACAATTTAACACTAAAGTAATATTTCAATTTGAACCGGTAGTTCCGGACATCCATGGTTACTAATCTATAAATTAAAAATAGAAATTCAAATTCTTTAGCAGTATAATATTAGTTTAAATATAATATGTACACTGTGTGTATGTATGTGTACTATTCAATAAAGTCACACATACACACTCACACCCACACACACACGCACACACACACATACACATACATACACACACACAAAGGTAGCATCCACGCACTCATATAGAAGAAACTAGAATAAAAAAAAATATCGCCTATTCAGATATCAAGTAACGGTGCGATTTTAGCTCCAGAATTTTCGCGCGCATAAGAAAAAATATTCAAGTTAATCCTTTTCCGAGACAGCTTGGGCATTTTTTTGTCATAAAAATGAAATTTCATTTCACGATCATCTTCAACATCATTAGTAAAAAATATAATAAACATCTCCTTAAGTTTCAAAAGAATAAAGTTGTTCCTAATTGTAATCGTACTAACTCCGCGTTCCGCAGAGCTCACAAAGGGAAACAGCGGCTTAAGTTTTCCCTAGTAATTACGTAGTGTAGAACGCAACAGATATACAGGGCTATGGATATAGGCTGAGGCTACGTTCGGCGCTATGTGCTGAGTGCGCTTTGCACTTAATTTTGTCTTCAATATGTATGTAAAAGTATTTTGTTTCTTATTTTTTTCATCTTATTCCTAACTACTTTTAATAGAGGTTGCCTGGATCGCTACAAGCGATAATGTCGCCTTTCCATACTTATATGTAGTTTTTTAATGATTTTAAATCGTATATTTTTTATGTGTGCAATAAAGTTTTAAATTTGTTCCCCTCTCCTCCTGTGGGTGTCTTAAGAGACGACTAAGGAATAACACAGTTCCACTACTACCTTGGGACTTATAAAGCTGACCGATGGCGGGACAACCATCCAACTGCTGGCTTTGAAATACACAGGCCGAAGACGGGCAGCAGCGTCTTCGGTGTGAAAAAGCCAGCCCTGCGGTCACCAACCCCGGCTTGATGACTATGGGCGACCCACATGAGTTCCCGCCATTTTTGCGTGAACTTGTGAAGTCCTATGTCCAGCAACAGCGATAGGCTGAAGTGATGATGATGATGATGATGAATAAAGTTTTGATAAATAAATAAACATAATCCTTCTTCAAGCGGGTGAAAATAAATATTTTGCCCAGCTCTATAATGGCAACTCTTATGCAAATGGAAACTTTATATTACGCGAAATATCGTCATATTTAATGTACATTGTTTCATATGGTAGGTTAATATTAATTGAGTGAAATGTTAGTTGATTTTAAACGTTTGTTTGTTGATTTGTACGTCGTTACAACATAGGTTTTCTTACGGTTTTACAAGTTCCATAGAGTTTGATACTGACAGTTCTGTATCGTAGTGATTCTCAACTACTGCAAAATGAAAATATTGAATACTAGTAAATATTAGTATCGCATTTAGTAAACAATGTAATGCTGTTTTACCAGCTCAAAATTCGTGTTAACATTATTATTATTATGAAATTGTAAGTATTTTCTGATTAAAGGTGCTCATCTTTTTGTGGTCTTACTATTTTGTCTTACGCTAGCTTGGCTTATACATATATAATTTTGCACCAAAAATAAAGTTAAGAATAAATTAAAACTAACATCCAATAGCGGTTGTCTAAACACTGAATAGATTTATTTATTGTGTTTCAAATATATTCATTTTTAATCTCTCAATATTTAAATTCAAGAAATCTTTTGAATATATTTAATCGATTCCGTTAATCAACGTTTCATTGTCAGAAGTATTCAGGTTACCCTTTCATGTTGCTCCATTAAGCGTCGGCAGATAGCTGTGGAATTTCTTCCAAGACATTACTCTTTTTTCATGATGTTTTTACGTTGATCACAAGATTAACGTGAATTAGGTACTGAAGACAAAAGTGCTTAAACGATTAGAAGAGCGAAGAGCCTTTAGAAATGTTTATTTTATTTTATCTTACGTAAATTTAGTTTCATCTTAAATAATACTGTGTGAAAATGTTCTCGTGTTTTGTTATTATTTACTGTAATGTTTACTTAATTATAATGTTAATTTTGTTGTTATAATATTAATTATGTTGTTATTATGTTTGTATAATCCTAGGGGGATTGGGGATTGGGTCGGCAACGCGCTTGCGATGCTTCTGGTGTTGCAGGCGTCTATAAGCTACGGTAATCGCTTACCATCAGGTGAGCCGTACGCTTGTTTGCCAACCTAGTGAGATAAAAAAAAATGATTATTACCAATAACTATAACAAAATATGAAGATTAAATAAATATTGTTAAATTTTTTTAAAATAAACTAGCCTAAAAAGAAGGACAAAAAGATATACATTTCACAAATTGTACCTTTTAATTTGAATCCATCTATGATTTATCATTCTCTGCTTTTTTTCATATCATTTTGTAGATTTATACAGTTATAATTTTATTTATTTATTTATTTATTTACACTTTCGCACACTAATACAAGGTTTCAACAGCATAACAAATGAAATATAAAAATAAAATTTGCATCAGCTGCAACAGGCATAATTTTGATTGTTTTTTTTTTTTACACAATAGTAAAAAATAGAAAAATCTCAGTACTATTAGTCAAAAAACAAAATATAAATTAGACTTAAGTAGCTCGACAACCTAAAATAACGACACAGACAATGTAAAACACATTTACCGTTCCTAATATTTTTATTTCCAATTCGAAACAACAATCTAAGTTTCCCATCAGACCTTTTTTATTTAGCCTCCACGGCGGTGTGGTTTAGCGTGAGCAGAGATAATAAAAAACATGTTTTTTTTTCATTCATTCGTTCATTTAAATTAATGGCTTTCAATAGTGCCAACATAACACAAATGATTTTGCCAATATTACGAAGAATAGAGAAGACATGAAGAATGCATAGTGCGGTTGAGATTACAAACTCAATAGAATTTTGAAGACCGTAAAAGTACGAGTTATTTAGAAGGAATGTAGAATGTATTTCACGGAGGAAACAGAAGGAAATATCCTGTTAAAAATCTGGAGCAACCTAACTGGGGAAGGATCTCGAAACTTACAGAATAACACCGCTAAATATTACTGCTTTCAACAGTGTGGTGTTTCTGTGGTGAGTAAGGTGACCAGGGCTCCTGGGGAGGGTCAGAGGGTTCTTCATAAGCAACAAAATTCTATGGAAATATTGACGTGACTATTCTGCTTTGAAATATATACATATAATTGATAAATTTCGAAGTCGTCACATACACACTCAAATACCTTAATTAAACCCTGCGAAAGATATGTTCTATTCAATATCACCACGGGTCTTTATTTTCAATTTACTAATGTAATATTAAATTAAATTCATAATGAATACGTCGTATTAATAAAGCTTTTAATAAATATCAAAGCATCCCTTTACACAATTATCGTAGGTACGATCGATATTAACCTTGTTTAAACCTCTTTTAAGGGATAGAATAATGAAATACGAAAATGTTACTCTTATGTCCAACTAAGGTAAACACAGAGGACGCCCTTCGGCCCACTGGACCGACGATCTACGTAAGATTACCGGTGGTGGCTGTATGAGGATTGCGAAAAACCGGGATATTTGGCGCAAGCTTGGGGAGGCTTATTTCCAGCAGTGGACTGTGATAGGCCTAAGTGGAGTGATAGAAACTAAGATAATAATAATACACTTTATTGTACACCAAAAACAGAAATATTGCATAGAAAAGACAGAATTTTTTTAACAATATTTATCATTAGGTACAAAAGGCGGCCTTATAGCTAAAAAGCGATCTCTTCCAGGCAACCTTAGGGCAAAGGAAATGGTCTAGCGTCAGCACAGGTGTACAACTTATAACAAAATAAGATTTTATTTTTTCAAATGTGTTAATTAAATAACATTATTTTAATTTAATTAGCTAGAATCGTATATGATTATAGTGTAATTGCGGTATACTACAGACTTGCGAATAAAAACAAATGGCATGTGACGAGAGTGTCTTGGATTCTTCGTCAATTATCTAGCCCAGGGGTGTCAAACCCAATTTTGCAGAGGGCTATCATATATTTAATTTAGAATGAGTAGGCGGGCCAGATTCAAGTAAAAAAAATATAGTGTGCGCATTTTTAAACTTCCGTAGAGGAATCGAGTGAAGTCAACGATTCATAAAAGAAGTTAATTTTGTGACACATTGCGATCGCGGGCCGTATCTTTGACATCCCTGATCTAACCCATCTGCGTTTTCCTGCAAGCGATCTGTGTTTAATCTGCGCAACCGGAAACAAATATCATTATTAGTCTACAAATGTTTATTTTTATACGACTAGGTCGGCAAACAAGCGTACGGTCCACATGATAATAAGCGGTTATCGAAACCTATAGACGCCTGCAACACCATAAGCATCGCAAGCGCGTTGCCTACCCCCAACCCTCGTCAGGAGTTCTGCCTACCTTATTCACTGCCATAACTTGTACATAACTAGTTATTTTGCCGCGATCTTATGTAAGGTTGAGCTAGTTCCTTTTTGCGAATTATATTCTAGTTTTCTTATAGTAAACTTTGCTTTGTGTTCTTATGAAATTAAAAATTGGAAAAATTCAAAAAGAAAATAACGATTATTTGAACTTCACTTGTTCGACAGTTCTCAAAACAGAACAGTTGTCTGTCAGGTTAACTAGTTCAAGGATATTTATTTATTTATTTTGTTTTAAAACTTTATTAAAAAGCAAAAGGCAGACATAAAACTATACAGTCTTATTTATCTATTGATATTTATGTCGTATAAATTTGTTTAGTACTGGTATCTTGTTTACAACATTTCATGGCACGACTCCGTGGCGCAACGGTAGCGCGTCTGACTCCAGATCAGAAGGTTGCGTGTTCAAATCACGTCGGGGTCATCGTATGTTTATTAATTAATAAACTATTTTTTCATTTTAATTTGATTTTAGAAAAATCTGTAGATAAAAATAAAATTGTAGATAAAAATATTGTTATAAAGCGATCAGAAATTAGATATTTTCCAAAAATATTTAATGTGCATTTTCATCAATTAAACTTTTTAAATGAGAAGAATAATACACATAAACAGAAAGTATATCAAGATCAGCTACAATAAAATATATTATTGTAAAATCACTTAAAGTTATTTATAATTTTCAACTATTATTACGATTAATTTTATTATCAAACTATCAAATATTTGTACAATTATAATTTAAAAATATTTTACTGATCGCCATGTACCGACAATATTTTATACACATTTGTCGTTAATATCGCCTAAACAAGATAACTACAACACGATAAAAAGATTGACTTGAACAAAGTCCCAGACGGTTCAAGACAATGAATTGTTAACGGCATCAAATTTCTTTTATCGCGAGCGAGACGTAAACAGTCACTCGTCATTATGAAAGTATCCATCGCCTATCATTCATACGCGGAACGTTGAGTGTACACATCGCAAGATGCAATTATACGTACTCTCGATTATCGCCAGCTTAATTTCGTCTGGATTAACTATAAATTTGAATTACTTGGACCCGGTGAAATTACAAACGAAACTTTCACCAGCAATACAGCAAGATACCGCCCTAAACATCATCAGTCAGTATTTAAACAATGTTGAAGTGGAGGTAAATCCTATCATGTTCAGTAATCATAAAGACGTATTTTCACTTCGAACTACAAATGGTCAGTTGCACATCAGAGCGAGTACTGGAGTAGCGGCGGTGTGGGGTTTTAATTACTACCTTAAAAAATACTGCAAGTGTCAAATAGCGTGGCAAGTTCAGAGGGTTGTTATACCGTCGCCTTTACCGGATGTTGATGAAGTCGTCATAGCTAATGACAGATTCCGCTATTATCAGAACGTGTGTACTGCGTCTTATAGCTTTGTGTGGTGGAAGACAGACGACTGGCGGTCGCATGTAGAATGGATGGCATTAAATGGGATTAACTTAGCGTTGGCTCCTGTTGCCCAAGAAGCTGCATGGGCGAGAATTTACAGACAATTAGGTATGTCAGAGGATGATATTAAGGAACATTTCACTGGTCCGGCTTTCCTCGCCTGGCTTCGTATGGGAAACGTTCATAGGTGGGGCGGACCACTACCTCAATCTTGGCACGACCAACAAAGGGATATTCAGGATAAAATTGTCGGTCTTATGTTCAAACTTGGTATGATACCAGTCTTTCCAGCGTTCAACGGCCACGTACCGAGAGCATTTAAGAATATATTCCCTAATATGACTTTATACAATGTTACTACTTGGAACAGATTTGATTCTGAGTACTGTTGCAATTTATTTATAGATCCAAAAGAGCCAGCATTTAAAACAATAGGAAAAATGTTCCTAAAGGAAATCACGGCTGGAACTAGTACCGGAAATATTTATACGGTGGATCCTTTTAATGAGGTCGAAGTACAACCGTGGTCTACGTCTCTGGTACAAGAAACTGCTAAATCAATATTCTCCACCATATCTGAAATGGATAAAGACGCAGTGTGGCTTCTTCAAAACTGGATGTTCGTTTATAACACTATGCTGTGGCCTTTAAAGCGAGTAAAAATCTTCCTGACATCTGTGCCAAACGGACGAATGTTAATACTCGACTTGCAGTCAGAGCAATCGCCACAATTTGACTTATACGAAATGTATTACGGGCAACCGTTCATTTGGTGCATGCTGCATAATTTCGGAGGAACATTAGGAATGTTTGGCAATATGCAAACAATTAATGAGGACGTTTACAAGACAAGAAATCGTGTGTATAGCACAATGCTTGGAATAGGACTAACTCCTGAAGGGATTAATCAAAACTACGTTGTTTACGATTTAATGTTAGAAAGTGCTTGGCGGTTAGGTCCTGTTGAAGATTTGAACAAATGGGTTGAAGATTACGCCGAAAGAAGATATGGATGCAATGCAACAGCAACAGCTTGGAAATACTTATTGAAAAGCGTATACAATTTCAGTGGTCTTAACCGAATGAGAGGGAAATACGTGGTGACGCGTCGGCCCAGTTTCCGAATAAGACCCTGGGCTTGGTACAAAAGTAGCGACTTGTTTGACGCTCTGAAAGGACTAATTTTTAGTGAGAGTTGTGATTCTTCTGGATTTATACACGATGTTGTCGACGTAACAAGACAAGCTTTGCAATACAGAATAGACCAACTGTACGTTAATTTATCGAGAGATAGATTCTCCAATACTATCATATTTAATTATACAATAACAAGATTTCTGGACGCTATGACAGATATGGAAAATATACTGGCAACAAACGACGATTTTAAAGTTGGTCAATGGGTTGATTCCGCCAAACGGATGGCGCCAACGACGATAGATTCATATTTTTACGAATTAAATTCCCGCAACCAGATAACCCTATGGGGACCGAAAGGTGAAATAACAGATTACGCTTGCAAACAATGGGCAGAACTCATTCACTATTACTATAAGCCAAGATGGGCAACATTTTTAGAGATAGCTTTAGACGCAAAAATGAGGAATGAAATATTTGATGAAAAAAAACGCTCAAGCCGTGGTTAGGTACACGGTTGAGGAGAAATTTTTAACAACGACATTGGATTCATTACCCGCTGATAACACTATATCGTTAGCATCAAACTTGTATCAGAAATGGGCCTTTGTGTCTAATCTTGATGATTTGCCTTGTACTTTGATTAAGAAGAATCCAGAACGAAGAACTACATTAGCCGATACTGATATAGATGGTGATGATATTATTGAGAATAATCCATCGATAGTAATGCTACATCCAACGAAACCTGCTAATTAATTATCTATTGTAATATTATAAAGCTGAAGAACATCTTCATCAACATTTCCGCGCTAATTTCAGGAACTACGTCTTGTTCGAACTGCAACATCCTTGTTGTGTTTGATAGTGCATTTACCGGGCTATATAATATGTTGAACGTTTTTTGCATTCAAATGCGGGTTAAACAATGGGATACATCTAGTAACAATATAAATCTGTATATTTATAAATGAATTTTATAATTTGTATAAATCTTTTTTTTTGTGTTCCTTACTATTAAGATAAGGTTTAGATAACAAAATTTAAAAAAAAAAAATTGATATATTCCCGAAAAAAAAATGGGGGTACGAAGTTAACTCGGTCAGTTAGTTCTATATAAAAATAAACTTAGTATTCTTCACAACGTAGTATTTATTTAAAGGTATACTTTTTTTTACTGTAACGCACTGAATGTGAAAAACAAACAAATATTTAACAGATTATCATTTAGTTTTTATGATTTTGTAATTATTTATCAATTATTTTATTTAATTATTAATTTAACCTAAAACTTTGAACTCAAACTCATATAACGCTAAAGTCCTATATTTTAAATAATATTTTTTTACGTTATTTTGTTTATTTGAAAAAAAAAATTTTTTTCTTCGATAAGTTAATAAAAAAGGGTTTATTTTCTATTCATAATTATTCATAAATAAACGAATAATTCTCGACACAATTTACTCAGCACGCTACGCTACTGTAACTGCTCACCATTTAGTAGCTTACCTACAAGTTTAATCTAATACTTAAAACAAAATAAATTGTTATTACTTATTAATTTCCTCACTTGTAATGGTTATCTGTTTGTTTTATTTCTGTCTTTTCTATTTTTTTATCTCCTATTTGAACGACTAATGACTAATGATTAGAGACAGACTGGTCAGGTCAGAATAATTTTTTTTGGCCATACTAATAAAGTAGAGTTGATCCGAGGAACGAAAGTTCATATGTTATTCTACATCTATAATTCTATACTAATATTATAAAGCTGAAGAGTTTGTTTGTTTGTTTGTTCATTTGAAGGCGCCAATCTCAAATACTGGTCCCATTTGAAAAATTCTTTCAGTGCTATATAGCCCATTTATCGAGGAAGGCTATAGGCTATATATCATCACGCTAAGACCGATAGGAGTAGATCACCAATAAATAATGTTTCAAGTCGTGGTTTTTTTTCTTTTGAGAGCTTTCCCAGTTAGCCCAAAGAAACTGTTCCATGCGGACGAAGTCGCGGGCAGAAGCTAGTTTAAAATAAAAACGCAAAACCTCAAAAGTAAGCTTTAGAACAGACATAAATAAACACGCTTGATAGACTTTATGTAAATTTGATACTCGAATGGAAGGTGACGATAGTGTCTACACCGGCAAAGCCGCAGGCAAAAGGTAAGCGTATAAGGTAAGCTTCATACTAGTAGAGCGGTGATAATAACCGTCAAAGCGATCTAGTGGTCTAGTTGTATAAATTATATAGTAACCAAAGTTGCTTACTCGTGTCAAGGTACCGGTAACTTGTACTCTATCCCAGTATAGACATCGTTTTATAAACTTAAGAGGTTTGCTTGCAATCTATTTAATTTATTTATTCTTTTTTATACATCAAATTACAAAAAAACACAGTGGCAAACTAGAAAAAAGTTGAAACTAAAATCCGAAATCTAAAATACGACGAAATAAAGTTAGTACGTCACTTTATGTGTTATAGAGGGCGCCGCATTCGATATACTGTGACTTCATATAGACTATAATCAGCGGAAAATTAAGACGCTTCTAATGATACCTTATTTGTATAAATATGACTAGTTTGGGAGTTTTTTTTAATATAACTAGTTTTTTTTTTTTGTTTTGGAGATATGATGAGAACAGATGAATACACACATACTTAGACTGCTAAAATTATAACCCTCCTTTTTGCTTTGTCGGAGTCAGGTGATAAAAAATAAGAGAGAAAATATTTCTTAAATAATAATAACGTTTGGTCAAATCAATATAATATTAACGTCTATATACAATTATACATACACACCATACAAATACATATTTATGTATCATACACATATATGTATATACATATTATGTATATGTATATATCACGTTAGTAAAATATACTTGTATAGATGTAAATATAAAAATATACAATGTCAGCCTATGCGTTTGTGTTTATTCGAATTTGTGTTGATTTATTCAAATTTCTAACTCAAGGTTTGCGTAGGATTGTTGATTATGGAAGAAACATAAAACAAATAAACAAGTATAATTATGAAAGCTGTAAATGCTGTGTATACTTTTACCATATTAAAAACAAAATCTAAAATATCTATGGTTAGAGCGGCTTCAGGATGAATCAGCAACTCGCCTTTTAATTTTAAAGGAAAAAGTGCAATGTGAAAACGTCAAAAAAATCAAATCGATATTTCTGTAGTTATGCCCTTTGAGCAATAAGGTGTAAATATCTAGATATATAAGTGAACTATATGTGTGTGTTAACTGCGTACATTCAACGCACGTTCCCCCCTGAAACCGAGGCATCTTTAGAAATTAGATTCTGTGACGATCAATTATGATGTGTACGTTTCCTGACTACATTTTCATGTCTGAAAATTATAAATGTGTATGAATATACCTAGTAGCGGAAGGATAATGAAGTTTCTAGGATATGCATAATTTTTTTTTGATTATTATATAAAATCAGAAGTTAAATCTGATACATACAAATGATTAGCCGAAATATATGTGCGCGGGTAGCTCCCGAACGCCTGCAAAACATTTTTTTGTGTGTCTATTATTATCAGAACAAAGAGATAATTGTTTTTGCTCCCAAACGGAAAAAACCGACTTCAATTACGACAACTACAACGTAAGTAGGCGAAAAAAATTAACAAACGCACTAGTCGTCACTACGATTTTCGAGGATTTCCCCCGATTTCTCTGGGATTCCATCATCAGATCCTGGTTTCCTTATCATGGTACTTTGGATATTTCTTTTCCAACAAAAAAGAATTATCAAAATCGGTGCATAAACGACGAAGCTATCCCAAAAATTTAATTAAAATTACAAAAAATTGATAGATTGAAAAAAAAATTTGGTGTAAAGTTTACCAGGTCATCTAGTGTTTTCTGATACTATTCTATAGATACAGTCTATTTTTAAAATATATATTATTTTGTGACACTGATTATAGCAATTTCTTGCATTTTCAAAAGTTCAAACTACCCACTTTCGTGAGAGGTCATTAAACTTTATAAATATTCTTCGTTAGCGGTAAATTATTCAAAATCGTGTTAGTGGTTTGTTAGAAAGTATGTCAGATTGTTATCTCTAAGTATGAAATCGAGTGATCAATAATATTTTTGTTACAGTAATTAACAATGAAGGTTTGAAGATAAATTAACAATGAAGGTTTGAAGAATTCTAAATAAAAGTATATTATGGTTCATATAATGAAATATTTCAAATAATATTTGAACAATATCTGACGAGTAGCATCTGAGTTATAATTTTTTCAAATTTTATAAAAAAAAAATCTTTTTTCGATGATTAATTTAAGTCAAGTTACCCCACAGAAAATGGTCGACCTAAAAGATCACACAAAAGACAAAACCTACAAGGCACCATACTAGAAAAAAAATATTTTGTAATCAATTAAATTTCCAACAAAATAAATTCGGAACTCTATCCAATGCTTTATAAAAATCGTCCACGGTAAATGGCTGAGGTCACGGCACGTCACTGTGTTCTTTGTGTGTGACACTTTTATAACGAGGGTCGGCGTAAATAGCTTAGAGGCATAAAAACACAGATGTCCTTTCTCACGTCTGATTTTAGGTAGAATAATTTAATGTTCGTTAATGAATTTTGTTATTTGTACGTTTGTATTCGACTAAATGGAATTTCGTTGTACCGAATTTCGTAATGATAAAGTGAGAACTATATTTTAAGCTAGAATTACCTTTCTGTTGAGACCGGATTTAGTTAATGTAGTTTTTACATTTGACTAGCCTGTTGGCATAGTTTTCACCAACCCTGCTTTCTGCTCTAGGGGTTGGGGGTTCGATTTTCGCCTCGAGTGTGAGTGTGATATTATGTAAAAAAAATTCAGTTACAGAGACTGCACATAGAAACAGAACAGAACAGCAGAACTTAAAAGTTTCGTATTAAAATTTGAAATTTCATAATGTTTGAATTAAAATTATGTGTAAAATGTTGCACAATACGTCAGCTGTATAAATAAATAAATATATTATAACATACACACACGGTCGTCTGTTCCTATGGTAAGCAACTTAATGCTTGTGTTACAGGTAACAGCCGACTGTTATAACTGAATTTTTTTTGATAAACATACATAGAAATAATACATATATAAATACAAATATTACACCCAGACTCAGGCGGGTATCGAACCCGCAACCCGATATACTGCTATAATATATATATTATTATATATAGCTACAAATATACTGCTACGAGCATGTCAGTGACGCGAGCCCTTAAGATTTTTCCCCACCAAAAAGTGCCCAACGCGGTCAAAGAAGTTTTCACTTCAAAAAATGTACAGCTATATCAACCGGCTGTTACCTATAACATAGTTACTTATCTTAGTAACAGATGAACGTGTGTATGTTATAAAAGAAAAAAACCTCAGGTTGGTTGGCGGTTATGGTTTTTCATTATTCTAAATAATTAAATGCATAATTTAGCAGTTTTGTAGCAGAAAGGCGAAGAAAATTAAACTTTTCAAACTTTTTAACATACTGCGCAAAGTATATGACTTACAATATAACACATATTTTCCGATAATTCTAAAAGTATGGAAATTATCAAGATGGTGTCTCAAAAATAAATTTCATACGCACGTGTTGTTACGTATCACACGCAAAATTGTACAGCATAGAAATTTCAGAGCCGTTTCCGCTACTTCCGAACGTTAAAAACGACAAAGAGTTTTTCCTTTTTTTAATATTACGCGAAAATACCTTTTTATTAATCCCCCTACCCGACCCTTACCTATTTTATTGCCATTTCACCAGCCTTCGTTCAAAATCCAAAAGTCTCCCTTATGCGTGAACAGAGTGACAATGATATATTTTTAAAATTTTCTCATATTTATAGGATTTCTTTAGTGTTTCGATGAATTATATTAATTAAAAAGTATAAATATTTATTAATCAACATCATCCATGGCTTCTAAGTTATCGGTGCCTTTTTTTTTAAATATATTATGCTTTACGTTTATTCTAGCTTTTGCCCGTAACTACCTCCGCATGGATATTATAAGCAGCATTTTTATTACCTAGGATACTTATTCTGTAGATAACATGCTTTCTTCTTTACTAAAGTCTAAATATTGTAATATAAAATATAATAATTATTAAATTGTTAAAAAGATATTTCATAAAAATGACGCTTAGACTTATTAATTTTTTCGTTTAAATAATTTGGTTCAGTTAAATAATAAAGAAATAAAATGCTTAAAATTTAATCACGCGAAAGCAAGAGCAGTTTCAACGCAATGGTTAGTGTTTAATCTTAGCAATCCAGTCTTTGTCGAGATGCTTTGCTAGCTAAAGTCTTCCATTAAGGTTGTTTAATTTAAGATCGCTTAAATTAAAACTTCGCTACATAGTAACGTGTTTAAAGCTTTGAGGAAACTTGTCAGCATCCAGTTATCGTGGCGTAGCAGTTCACATTTATCATTTAAAGCATTCATATTAAAGTTCAAGTAGTTTAATAGTAAAAAATATATTTTGCATACGAACTTAAACACTTTTATACAACTTAAAGGGACAAAATTATATACATAACAATAAGGTTGTATCGCTTATACGAGCACGAATATAAATTTGTAAGAAATTAGCAGTACCCTGCGCGCGTTGTTACGCTTTTTTTTGGTCGTACCAACTCAGAAACCTTTATGGGCTCACGCACAACACTTTGCTGAAGATAATGACATGATGCATAGTTTACGATTCTATGAAGGTCATATGGACAAACATTTTTTTTATATATATAGATTGCTCAATTAGGAGCAACTACAAAATGTAATAGTACGAAATTAAATTTTAACAGAAGACAGTCAGATCTAAATTACAAATATAAAATTTTATTATTCCTCGCCTGGCCTACTTTCATAAACGTTTATTAGACGTTCCAGATAGTAATCATTTCAAGAAATGTTTGTTTCAAATTATTTTTCCCCAAATAAATGTCCTCTCCTCAAATCCTCTTTGTCAAACCAAAATAGTAGGTCATTACCAAGATGACCTATGAACAATATCGGTCTAAGAATCCCTACACTAAAACACAATACTGTACTGCAGTTGCATCTTAAATCCGTTCAATGTTCTACAAATCACAGAAAAACAGATGACCGGACCGAATAAAACTTTTAGATACACCATTACTTGAGTAAACCTAGAGTAATGAATGTTCCTTGTTGCTTAGGACGCAAGGCACGGACATTATTTGTCTTTGTCTAACGCTAATGAAAAAGCGAGACAGTAACTATTTACTTTACTATAAAATTGCTTCTGCAGTAATAATTTGACGCACTGCTATGGCGACTTGGTTTGTACTTCTGTAATGAGTTTCCTCGGTTATTTAATGTCTTTGATATTTGTTGTTTGCTGTATGAAATTAACTATATAATGTAATTTTAAGATTGTTGTATGTGAAAATATTTCTTGGAGTTAATATCAGAACTTTTATAAAGAATGCATGACTATAAATGGATTTATACAAAATTAGAATTGGGTATTTCATAATAAAATTTCGTAGCTACATAGAAGATAAATATCGGATTGCAGCGATAAGGCACTTCTACGTAATAAAAAAGACATAAAATAAAGAGATAATAATGTATTTAATTAACACTTTCTAGTGATACTTTTTCATATACTTTCATATACTTGGACTTAACAGTGGATAGAATAAAAATTGTTTATTTTAGTTATATATTTTTTGGCGCGTTAGAGAAAAATGATGAGAGTAAATTTTTATGATGCGCGCGCACACCGTCAAAAATAAGCCGACATCCTGAAGTTAGCTAGCCAACTTCTTACGTGTGATATGCGTACATAAGTACACATACACTTTTATTTTATGATAAAAGCTTGTAAATATCGCACTGCAGAGCCCGGCCTCTGTACCAAATACAGAGAAAGATTGGCTAACAATATTAATCAATATGGCAATATTGATTAATATTGTTAGCCTATGACAATAGTATTTTCATAGGCTAACAATACAATTATAACTGTTTCGGCAAATTACACAGGAATGTAATATTATAATTGTGTCCCACTGATAACCAAAAACTTCTTTTATCAAGAAGATATTAGTATCTTATCTAATATCGTTATATATGTTTTAAAATATGGACATAACAGTGGGATAGAAAATAATTGAACATTTATTGACGCCTCAAAATGACTTTTGAGACACTTAACCTAGGAAACATTTCCTTTAGTTATTGTAATTATTATACTACCTTACGAAGTTTAGCAATATTCGAATTAGAAATTTAGATCTAAGTATTCCATAAATTGCTAACAGCTTAAAGTTATAACACGATCACCAAGTTTTCCGGTCTTATCAATTGAATCCCATACCATAAATAGTTTAAAATATATTTTCAAAAAGGTAAAAATGTTTAAAAATAAGCACGTTGGTTTTTTCCTTTTCACTCTAATTATAAAGAATGGCATCCAAAGCTTCGGTAAACACAGGCGAGTTTGTTAATTGATGTTTTGTTCGGTAATATTAGCGGTCGTGTAATGCCGTCCATTAAATACATTTAGGGCGCTCGTATAAAAACGACGCAACTGACGTATCAATTTTTTTTTACTTTGAATAAGTATTTTCGGGTAAAAGGAAAGTAGATTTTTATAAAAATTTGAATAAATCTTGCTGTATAATGAAACAAGTTTTTGAATTTTACCGCAGTTTATAAGCTTTTTTAGATGACCAACGTTTCGGATACTTTACTACTATTATAATGAGTGAAGTTAACGTAAACATTCGAAAATAACGCATAATTTTGCTATTTAACATCTATTGTATATATATTGTATACATACATATATTGTAGTCGTGTATATGTTGGCGCAGTTTGTAGTGGCCCTGCTTTCTGTGCCGCGGGTTGCGAGTTCGATTCCCCCCTGAGTCTGGGTGTAATATAATATTTGTATTTATATATGTATTGTTTCTGTGTATATTTATCGAAAAAAAATAGATGTAGTTATAACAGTCGGCTGTTACCTGTAACACAAGCATTGGGTTGCTTACCATGAGAATAGACGACCGTGTGTGTATGTTATATGATATTTATTTATTTATTCATTATTTGATAAACGCCATCTTTTGGAGTCTGTGAGCAAGGGGGTTAGTAAAGGACGTTCTATATATAATATAAGTTTCTATAAAATATTATTCCGAGTTAATAAGCGTCAGTATACGATTTTCCATACGTTAACTGGATAAAAATAAAAATAAAATTAAAAATTAAAATTAAAATTCACGTCCATAATTACAGAATGACTTTTTACTGTCGGTATTAATGAAACTTAATTACTACTTATACTACAAGAACAACTGTTGGCATACTTACGGCCCACGTACATTATTTAAGTTGAATTGGTTTTATTCTAAATTTATTCTAAATTATATATCACTTCTTTATTATACACCACGTAATACATTATTACTGTAGTTGAGCGTTTGATATTTCAGAATTATAGTTTAACGTTAGAATCGAGTAACCTTTTGCTAGTTCAATATGTACAAACTTGTATATACGACCTAGTGTTTATTTGCTAAACTTTCCTATAAAAACGGTCGCTCGCTTGTAAATCCCCTTAACAGTGACACAGCGGATCTCCTTAGAGCATTTTGTGTTTATTTATTTTTTTGTTTTTATTATTTTTGATGGCTGTACCGCTTAGATAATGACACTTTAATTAAAATGTGGACAATTTTAAGTAATTTCGGTGTTTGCTCGAACCACGGAACTCGGGGGCTTCGCAAACATAAGTTATTAAATGTCGTTTATTAAAGGACAAATAGAAAAATCTTATTAAGTCAAGTAAATACAGTCGAGTTTGTTAAGTAAAAGGGGATTTCATTTATAGTATTATTTTATTCGAAATGTTTGTATGAATTCTGTTTTGTGTTTGTTTTTTGTTCATTGTTTTTCCTTGTTGCCACTCGAAGCTGTAAACATAATTTTGGATCATTATTGAAATTCGGTGATCGGAGATCGGTACTAAGATATAGCAACCCCGGGATCAGGTACACATTTTAATTTCGTTTCGTCATATTGCAAAAAGGTTGTATTACACCTGGTAATTTGAAAGTAACTATCCAGTGCCATGTTTTGGATTGTAAATAGATAGTAATTTTTTACAATGTAATATAGTTTCACTACAATCATATCAATCATTACTTAGCAAACCCTGATGGTACTGCATAGTAAAATAATAACTTAAGGGTAACCAAGGTCACACGGTATAAGTATTATCTGTTACTATTTGTTAGGAATAAAAAAACCCAAGATTTAAACATTTTATCGATGTTCAGACCGAGAAGAGACAAGGTTACATTGTTAGCATTTGCGACAAGTAAGTCGTCGGTTTCAAATCGATTAGACCTGCACACAACACTATTCTAGCGTCTGTTAATACCATTTATAGCCCTTTTCCAAAAAAGAAAACTCGCTAACATAATTAAGAATTTTTCAGTGATCAGGTAACCCTATATCGAGGCTTGAAACTAAAATAACTGCATAGTAGCACTTTACGCGCGCTTGACTTGAGGAGTAAGCTGGTGAATGCGTAATGAGAGCGTTACGAAAAGTGTGGTCGGGCGAGGCGAACGGAAGTTGAAAGGGAGATATAAGTTAGATGAAGCTAAAGAAGTTCTGTCGTGTGGTCTAAAGCACACTCGTTTTTTTTTTAAATGTATATCTTTCATGGTGTCCCGTTTTCAAACAACTAAGGCTCATACGACATTTGCATATTTACCCAAATACGAATCGTATCCTGGCGTCTTACAACGATGTTTTTTTCACAAATATTTCAAAAATAGACATTGTGGCAACGGAATAAAGTTTACGGTGACCGCATTTACATACGGCAATCTTAGAAATAGAATTTCTAGGAAAAACATTTTCCCTCGTACAATTCTGAGATCTATTGAACGTGGATATGAAGATTTTTCTGAAATGGTGTCGAAATAATATCAATGTTTCTGTACTGAGCTGTTTTTAAAAATTCGAATCGAGGATATTGCAGTTTCACTTAGAATACTTTCAAGTTTGATCGGATATTTGTATTTGTGTATGGGTGTCGTTAACGAGATTTTGATTAAACATTTTTGAATATCATATCGAAAATTGACAGCTCCAGCGGGGTTCAAACCCGCGTCTCCGACTGACCGTGTCGGCGCTCTAGCCAAATAAGCTATGGAACGATGTACCCGCTAGATCGAAACTTTTGATATGATGATTTTTATATTCGGTTTAAGCGAACCGTGGCGCTGTCTATAGTGAGCTCTGTACAGAAACCCGTAACTATTCAAAGTTTCATATTACAATGAAAATCTTTGACAGGAGACGACACCATGCTATTTTTAATATCTACGATTTTATTTTTGTGTTACCCACACATTAGATTAGATTTTGATTAACTAATGAAGAAGAAATGTAGTAAGTGAAGTTATTGTAACAGTCGTATTAGGCGGGTATTATAAGATGAAAATCATAATTTGTCATCGGATTATATAAATAATGTATTTCGATAGCCATTTATAAAAAAAAATGGAATATAAAGTTACGTTTTAACAAATTTTGAAACTAACATTTTATAATTTTTATTTCAAATTGTAAATGACGAATTTCTCAACATTATATTTAGTAGAATCTGTATTTCAAAACAATCCTTGATTACTGTATTCTTTATTAGTTACAAATGACAACGATACAAAGGGATTTAAAAAAAAATCTTTAAACAATTCGATTTAATTATTTTTTGATATTCCCTTTTATTTCTTTATCCTTGTCGTCATCATTAAATTTCACTCACGTTCTCCTACAGTTTCTAATAGATTGATATTTATATACTTGTCTAAGTGCAAGACTAATGTTAATGGCTTAAGGATGCTTAGCTTTTAAACTCCCTCAAACCCTCAAAGGAATCGATCAATCAGTCAAGTTCCATGAGGAGTGAAGTCATTCCATTTAACAATGCATACCTTCTTTGTAACTCCGCTAAAAGAACATTCCTTAAAAACGAGCTCAAACGTGAACCCCTTTGTATTTATGTATGTTATTGTATGTCATCGTATATTTTTGCTTATAATAATAACCCGTTAGCTCTGCTCCCGTTGGCGCAGTTTGTAGTTGCCCTGCTTTCTGCTCCGCGGGTTGCGGGTGTGATTCCCGCCTAAGTCTGGGTGTAATACTTGTATTTATATATCTATATATATGTATTATTTCTTGCATATTTTGCAAATAAATATTTACCTATAAGAAGTATTAAGTTACTTACCGTAGGCACAGACGACCGTGTGTGTTTTAAGATAATTATTTTATTTATAATAAAACAGTGTAAACATACAAGTAAACATAGCATTAAACTCTGTTCATTATAAAAATAAAAATTAAAATAAACATCGCACTCAACGGCCCCCCACTAGTATTAACTCCTTTCTCGGGTATCCGGAAACAGACAAAATCCACAAGCACAAACCCCCAGACCACTGCAACATCTGTATGACCAATACAAATATTTACCACAAACCGTTGCGCCAACGCGTTCATTAAAGGTTGTTTGAAATTTAATTCTTTTTTTAAATTCTAAAATCGATTAAGAAGTCAAAAATACATATTGTTCTTTTGATTTTTTGTTCTATTGTTTCTGAAATGTAGCGCAGTTCCTTTGGGATAGAATATTCAAGAAAAATATACCGTTATAGACCATTTGTAAGATTTTGTAAGATTTTAGAAATAAATTCTACAGACGAAAAGAAATCAAGATTTTTTTCTCATTTTTGTTTTTCTATCTCTGTTTTTTGTTTAGTATTTAAAAAAATTACAGATATCGTAACTCGCAGTACAAAATTTGAATGTTTTTTTTTAATTTATTTTATTGAAACTCCTCAAGAGTAATAAAAACGCTTTATATCTGTTACTTATTTTTCAGGTACTGATATGTGAATAGTGCATCTGAGTGAGACGTCGTGACACAGGTATGTTATTTTCCTTATCAGTTATGATGTACCATTTACATAGTATAAAACAAAGTCTAAGTTAGTATAAAAATAAGCTTAAGTTATTAGTTACCTACCCATACGTTATGTACACACCACTGTCTTATTTATATTATTAAAAGTTTTGTACATAAACGTAGGCGCTATAATCCCATCATGTAGGTATTACTCAACAATTTAATTTATTCAACCCTCTAGACGCGAATAACTTTATAAAATTATTATTTCGTTAATCCGTTTAGTTATTTTAAGGTTGCGGTATTTTGTTAAATTATTGTAGAGATTACATGACGTGCTGAGTCCGTGGAGTGTAAGAAATTTAATATTTTATACGATGTATATTTGGATGTTGTATTTTAAAATTGTAGTATAAATTTAAGAATATTTTTGCGATGTTTAAGTTTATATTTTAATTGTTTAACATCATTTGATTAATTTATAAACGTGTAAATGTCTAATTATACTTAATAACTATATTGAAACAATGGTGTCCCTTGCAATTTCTTCACGTTGCGAATATAAATATATGTACATAATTTAGAGGCAAGGCGATGAAAAATAAGTACCATTCATAGTAACCTTACACATGAACATATTCCATATACGTACAGATACACTCACACATAAACAATAATTGTGTTTGCTCGCAAACGAAAAAAGAAACCGACTTCAATTACATCGACGAGTAATACAACGTAGATTGACGAAAAAATAGTCAAGTAACTACGCGTTATCAAAGGTTACTCAAAAAGTAGTTATCAGATCTCAATAAAATTTATATGTGACCACATGACAAACATCAGCTTTCGATTAAATTAAAAATTATTAAAATCGGTACACCCAGTAAAAAGTTATTGCGGATTTTCAAGAGTTTCTCTCGATTTCTCTGGGATCCCATCATCAGGTCCTGGTTTCCTTATCATGGTACTAAACTAGGGATATCTCCTTTCTAACAAAAAAAGAATTATCAAAATCGGTATATCCAGTAAAAAGTTATGCGGTATAATATAACGTAGGTCGACGAAAAAAGCGTCAAGTAAAAACGCATTATTAGATATAACTCGAAAAGTAGTTGTTAGATCTCAAATAAATTTAAATGGGACCAATTGGCACACACCACCTTTCGATTAAAAGAAAATTTGTCGAAATCGGTCCACATGGGCAAAAGTTCTGATGTAACATACATAAAAAAAAAAGAAAAATACAGTCGAATTGAGAACCTCCTCCTTTTTTGGAAGTCGGTTAAAAACAAACACAAACACATAAAAAATCTAAACGCAATATTTCCTGAAATAGGAATGTTTGAGAGTACTTTCAGTTGTAAAAGTCAGTTGATAAGTTGTTTTAGATGTACATTCAAATCGATTCTGAACTTACTCGTAACGTTCATTAAGATATTTTGTAATTGGAACCAAGAACTCTGTTGAGAAACTGATATGTTTGTGTATATTTTGTTTCCAAAAGTTCGTCTTTTCAATTAAACATTTGACGGAACTGCTCATTGGAGAACTGTTTCGCGGTAAGTCATTTAAATTTTGCGGTGTCAAAGTCCAAATAAGACATATTTTAATTATATGTAAAAGCACTTTCCGTCTTTGGAAGTTGATATCTGTCTGTGGTATGTATATGAAATAAGCTTAAGTTTGAAGTAGTTGTTCTTTATATCAATGTCAACATTAGTTAGAGCGATATTAGTTTTAGTAAAAGCGGTTTCTTATATATATATATATATATATATATATATATATATAT
Source organism: Melitaea cinxia (assembly GCF_905220565.1). NCBI lineage: Eukaryota > Metazoa > Arthropoda > Insecta > Lepidoptera > Nymphalidae > Melitaea > Melitaea cinxia. Next base: position 13,228,842 of record NC_059412.1, read on the forward strand.
ATATATATATATATATATATATAGAATCTGAATCTCGGAAACGGCTCCAACGATTTTCATAAAATTTAGTATATAGGGGGTTTCGGGGAGATAAATCTATCTAGCTAGGATTCATTTTCCGAAAATGTACTTTTATCCCTGTTTTTAGAGAGTGAAAAAAATATCGTTAGAATACGAAGGTAAATTTCACATTTGTCAATTTAGTTCAACATTTCCCGAGATGTGGCGTGATGCTGTGGTGCGTCCTATTCCTAAAACTTCCCACCCTTCCGAATTTAAAGATCTACGTCCAATAAGTATATTGTCGTGTCCCTCAAAAATCTTGGAAAAAATTGTCTGTAAGCAACTCACTGAATACGTAGAAAGTAGGAGCATCCTACCTGTAATGCAGTCAGGTTTTAGGAAGCACCACAGCACTACGACCGCTCTTGTGGGTGTGATCGATGACATACTTCATGCCCAAGATAGAGGAAACGTTACTATTGTTGTATTTCTTGATTTTTCTCGAGCATTTGATGCTATTAATATTAACTTACTTTTAGCAAAACTCCGATTTTACGGATTGGATGAGTCAGCTGTTCTGTGGTTTGCCAGTTATCTACAAGATAGATACCAAGTTGTAGAAATAAAAACAGAGGAGGGAAATGTGATTTCCTCACGGCGTAGCCCAGTTAAAAGAAGAGTGCCTCAGGGTTCCATACTGGGGCCAATCTTGTTTAGCATTTACTCTGCCGACGTTACTAGGTTCATATTTATGCCGATGACATTCAGATATATTTTTCTTTTCGATCCCATGATGTTGCACCCTCGGTGGGTAAAATCAACAGTGATCTGGATAGGATTTTTGACTGGGCCAAGTCAAATGCTTTGGTTTTGAACCCCAACAAAACGAAGTATATGATTATCGGTACGCGAAAGCAGGTACAGCAAGTCCTGAACTTCGATCCACTGATTGCTGTTAATGGCTGCAAAATCGACAGAGTATCAGAAGCTCGTAATTTAGGTCTTCTAATGGATGAGAATCTGCGATTCGAAAAATATGTTTTAAAGTTAGTACGTAATTGTTTTTTTCGTCTGATAGTTATGTATCGTATTAGGAAGTCACTGAGTGAAGAACTACGCATTAGACTATGTGAAGCTTTGGTCCTCTCTCAGTTTAATTACGTCGATGCCGTTATAGGTCCAAGGCTATTGGAGCGCACTAAAAGATCGATTCAACGCGTTCAAAATGCCTGTGCACGTTATTGTTTTCGGATACCGCGGCGGGATCACGTTACTCCTTTCTTAAATCGGGCATCTATATTAAAAATGGAAAGTCGTAGGCAGTTACATCTTGCCACAATGCTGTTTGGCATAATTAAACACGGTGTACCCGTCTATTTATTTGAGAGGTTGGAATGGAAAAGAAACATTAACACCACACATTTCACACGATCTACTCGCTGCGCACTGTCTATGCCGGTTCACCACACGGCAGCATTTAGGGGTGGCTTTAAATACGCGGCAACCAAGTGCTGGAACAACCTTCCTCCTCCTCTGCGGGACCTTCGTACTAAAGCCAGCTTCAAGCGGCAATATAAAAAGTATTTATTAGAAGTACAAAAGAAAGATTAGTTTTTTTTTTCTGTAGCTGTCAATTTTTATTTTTATTTTTTTTCTCACTTTTTTTTATGTTTATACGAGTATACTGTTTATTTAAGTATCTATCTCATTTCTTTAATAAGTATTTTATTCTGGAAGTGTTTTCCTTGTGGTACCAGTATTTCTATATAACCTAATAAATCGTATATGTATCCATTTATAATTATGTGTTTATATAATAAGCAAGTAGGTTTATGAGTATATATTTATATTTCAATTTATTCAATATAATTATGTTATAGATCGAATAAACGTATTATCCAGTGTACTTTTTTGTGTTATCCATATCGCATTCTTTTCTTTTAATTTAGTATGTATTGTTTTGCAATATTTTTTATAGTCCATAGATTTCTATGTTTATGTATGTATCTATGTGTATGTGTATTTATATCAGAATGCCGCCAAAATAAAAATTAATAACAAAACTTAGGGTGGTCCTGAAAACCAGTGTTAGGACTAACAGTCCTAACTTAAACTGAGGTCACACCTTTTTGTGAGGCATGCTGCGAACTTATATAAATAATGTCTTAGTTAAATACTTTTAATCGATAAGTTTATATTGTATTTTTTTTTTGTTTTGTTTTACTTTTGCATCCTCTTTTGTTTTTAGTCCTTGTTGCAAATTATGTACAATGTGTTTTATTTTATATCATTTTAAGCTGATGCAGTGTGTTTCACAAATAAATTTATTATTATTATTATTATTATTATTAGTTGCAATAGCTCGGTGGGAAATTGGCCGGTCGGAATCAACCGAGAAGATCATGGTTCAAATCCCCATCTCCCTGATCAATTATTTTTTCTTTTTCTTTTTTAATTGCACTCATTATTTTTTATTTAAATAGGCTGTTCTTATTTTTTATTATTATGTCGGTAAAATCGAAAAATATTATTCATATTTTATCATTATTATTTTTTAATTATTTTTTTTTAAGATTTTTTATATTTATTTATATTTTTTATTATTGTCGGTAAAAAAAAACCATTCATATTTTATAAATATGTAATTCGTATTTAAATATAATTTTCAAAAAAACACGATTTGTTGGAGCGCCTATCAGTTTTTGAGAAGCAATTACTCTCAATCTTGTAATTGTCTAATTTGTATCAGTTTTTAATATATCGTCATTTTTTTTATACATTGCCTTTGCGACACATCGTGCGTTAATTCATTATTAATAATTGTGTTTGCAGGCAAACGAAAAAAAGTCGACTTCAATTACATCGACAAGTAATACAATATAGGTAGGTAGGTACACGAAAAAATAGTCAAGAAATACGCATTATCAAAGATTACTCCAAAAGTTGTAATAAGATCTCGATGAAATATGACCACATGATAAACATCGGCTTTCGATTAAGTTAAAAATCATCAAAATCAGTACACCCAGTAGTATGTTAAGTATTATGTAGTTAATGTAAATTTGTGCGGATTTTCTAGAGTTTCCATCGATTTCTCTAGGATACCATCATCAGATCCTGGTTTCCTTATCATGCTACCACACTTGGGATATCTCCTTTCCAACAAGAAAAGAATGATAAAGAAACCAGGATCTGATTATGGCATCCCTGAGAAATCGAGGGAAGCCCTAGGGCTTCCCTCGATTCTCGAAAATCGTAGTGACGTCTAGTGCGTTTGTTAACTTTTTTTCGTCTACTTACGTTGTATTACTTGTCGATGTAATTGATGTCGGTTTTTTTCGTTTACGAGCAAACACAATTATCAATACATAGAGTAACCATTTTAAAACAATGTTCGATTGGACTCTGAAAGGCATAACATGCTTATGTATTGTATATAAAAATATACGATATTGTACATAAGCGTGTTTTTAGCTTTGTTTGTAGAACCGTTTCCGGGATATGTTTACTGATTGGATATAGCTCCTAGCTCTGAGGGGGAGGTAGGGGGGTGTTAGGGGGGGAAGAATAGGGTTATTGCAACGTATACCCGAGATGAAAATATTTATCCAGTTCGTTTCTCTTTTATTGAAAAGAAATGATTTTGTATTTTTATTGTTTGATATAAATTGTTTCTTGGTTAGTTTGTATTTTATTAACATTCATTGTAATAAAAGTTCTCATTTTTTATTCAGAATTAGAATCATTTGAACGTATAAAATTAGAAAATGTATGACTGTTCTAATTTAATTCGATATAACAACCAAGGTGAGTTTAACTATAATGGACTTATGTGTACATACATTTCAATAGCTACCTTGACGTACATTGTTTGTTGCGTTGTTGGGTGTTTATTAATACCATTTCGTTAGCTGTTTCGCAAACACGAATCATACTGAAGTTTTCATCCGAGCGTTATAGCCGCAGGTAACAAGCTGATACCAAATACGATATTGTTTTCTAATGTTTACGCGAATTTCACTAATTATAATGAAAGAATTTTTCGGATTTTATCGCGGTTTATTTAGTTTTTTACATGCCCGACGTTTCGGATACTTTATAGCAACCATGGTCACGGGAGGACACAAGAGGTCGGGCATTTAAAATACTTAATAAATTATGTTATAAATTGTACATAATTACGTCATATTAATTTTGTAAAGTTTAGTCGTTTATCAAATGTTTTTATTTTGTATTTATTGTTATAAACATTTGAATAGTAAAAAAGGGGTTTTTGTACAACTAAGTTGCCAATAAGCTTACGGCTCACCTGATGATAAGCGATTGCTGTAGCTAATAGCCGTCTGCAATACCAAAAGTATCGAAAGCGCGTTGTCGACCTAACCCCCAATCCTTCCCAGTAGCTCTGGTCACCTTACTCACCATAGTAACACTAAACTGCTTGAAAACAGTACTATTCAGGTGTGGTCTTCTCCATATTTTTAGCAGGTACCTCACTTAAAGTTTTCATTAATATATCGATTTTTTTTTATACAATTAGAAGCATAAAAAAAATTATACAATTTATACAATTCTTCGGAACTTAAAACGCCGACCGATGGCGGAATGACCATCTCACTGCTGGCGTTGTGTAATACATAGGGCGAAGACGGGCAGCAGCGTCTTCGGTGCGACAAAGCCAGTCCTGCGGTCACCAACCCACCTGTCCAGCGTGGTGACTATGGGCAACACACATGAGTTCACGCTAATTTTGGCGCGAGCTTGTGGAGGCCTGGAGAAGGATGTCCAGCAGTGGACTGTATAGGCTGTAATGATGATGACATATGGTTTTACTGGATAGATATTTCTTGTGTGGACTCTTGATTCACGAGTTCTACCCACTAGGTCATCTTGGTACAAATTAGGTAAAATTTCTAATCAATTATTGTTTTTGTAATACGAAGCTAAATTGAGAAAAACAAAATAAAGACAAAAGTAAAAAAAAAAACTCAAGTTATTAATGATTTTCAGTACCTAATTATTTTTTCGTATTATAGATCCATGAATTTTTTTCCAGTGGCGCTACGACCCTTTGTGGGTTTTAGCCTCTTCCACGATTTTGTTCCACTTGTCACGATCTTTGACCCTCCTCCAGTTCGTAAGCTTGCCTATCTTCCTCAGATCCTCTTTCCTATCTGAAGCATATACGTTTCATGTTTCAATTCGTAAGCATGAACGTTTTTCCTTTAGTCTTCGCCGAAGTCGTTGGTTTTGAGACAGTCCAGATTCTTCGTGTTAGGTTTCGGAACCGAAATTCTTTTTACTCTCGTAGAGTGGTTAGCACTACGAAGAACCCCTCTTTTACCCGGGCTTGGGACCGGCATTGCCACCGTGACCCTGGCAGAGTTAATCCATGTATTAGTAGCTGTTTAAAAAATCTTTTGACAGACAGTTAATTGTTAACGAAACTATACAAAAGGACAAGTGACTGAAATTAATGACGTCTTTGAAATTTTCATACAAAGAATGCCGATTCGCACTTACGAATGAAAATAATATCCATTGAAAGTTTGTTTAATGTTAAATAGTATGATGTGTAAAAGAATGTTTTTCAAATAATTAGAGACTTATTGTTGTAAATTAAAAAGGTAACCTTGATTTGAATATTATTTGCTAAGAAATTAAATATTGTTTGATCACTTAAAACGGTTTATTTTCAAATTTTTACTAACAAATAACTAACTAGCGACGCGTTTGCTTAACGATCACGGCACTGGTTTGTGGTTGTTGCGCTGACGGTTGCGGGCTCGACACCCGATGACAAACATATGTATTGGCCATGCAGATGTTTGCCATGGTCTGAAGTACTTATGCAGTCCTTGTGGGTCTCCCCACCGTACCTCGGAGAGTACGTTAAGCCATCGGTCCCGGTTGTTATCACGTACAACTGATAGTAATCGGTACTCATAGTAGGGAATATATCCGCCAACTAGCATTAGAGCAGCGTGGTTGATTAAGCTCTGATCCTTCTCCTACATGGGGAAAGAGGCATATGCTCAGCAGTGGGATATTACAGGCTGACGCAAAATAGCTAACTAAAATAATGCATAATTTATATACTCGTAAAGCAACAAATAATATACATAATTAAAGTGACATAAAATCGCATGATTTTCACGATAAGACGCAATTACTGCAGCCTATGGTTACTGCAACACCCCTAGCACCCATAGAATCCCTCGGAGCTCTGGCTACCTTACTCACCACATGAACGCAAGACTACTTGAGACTACTACTATTTGTTTTTCCTGGCGTACTACTCCAGACTATAAAATATTTTTGTCATGGCTCATTTTATGATTTTAATTTTAAAATTTTACGCTGATACAAAAATTTTACGCTGATAATCATCATTTATCTATATCTGATCAATCAACCTTCAACAACAACTCAAACCTTCAACTTTTGTACATCTGCCACATCTACGGCTCGTCCTTCCTATTTTCCTCTTTCTCATTCTAGGATTTGGACAAAGTTGTTTTTTGAACTCAATGTACCTTTTACAAGCGCACGCTTTATCTGCTAGCATCATAAACTTTATAGCAAAGGGTTGAAACTATCAAGAATTGCTGGTAAAATGAACCCTACCAATAGTTATTGAATTTTTTATTAGATTCGAAATAGTGTTAGTTTATTCAAATAACTCTCAGGAAAAGATAGTTTTGATCTTTTTATAGTCAATAACCGTCAATAAAATAAAATCAATTTAAGCTACATAGGGTCTAACTGCTATCAACGTATGCGTTAAAGATGCTTTACTTATCTTCTCCTTTTAAAACATACTTAAGAGTTATGGACTCTTAACTATGTTTTCTGTCTCGGTATGCCGCAATATTTGCAATTTTATTAATTTCTCACCAGAATTTCGGAAACAGTAGACTTTGGGATGATCTAGATATAGAACTTTATATGTACCTTATGATATAGTAGAACTAATTTTTTTATACATAATTGGTTCAACAATATTTGAGTAAAAGACAAGATAATGGATGGTGTTCCATATCATAAGCTCTGTGGCTACGGCATTAGGATATAGCCACCCCTCTCTTCCCGCGGGTGTCGTATGAGGCGACTCAAGTATAACAGAGTTCCACTACCACCTTGGAACTTATAAAGCCGACCGTTGGCGGGATTACCATCCAACTGCTGGCTTTGAAATACACACGCCGAAGACAGGCAGCAGCGTCTTCAGTGCGACAAAACCAGCCCTGCGGTTACCAACCCGCCTACCCAGCGTGGTGACTATGGCCAACACACATGAGTTCACGCCATTTATTGGCGCGAACTTGTGGAAGAGGCCAGTGTCCAGCGGTGGACTGCGATAGGCTAAAGTTATTCCATCCACTAATTTACAGAACATTTTTTTCTTTTCTGACATGAGTAAAATTGGATTAAATATGACAGTCAAGTAGTAAGTTCATAAGATTGTTAGAAATTTTCCCTTTTATATTTTCTAAGAATTTCTTGGTCAGCTGAAGGTTTCACGAGTAATCTACTTACGATTCCAAACGATTACTCAACGTGACCTCCTTTTATTAAACGTAATAGGATAAGGTGAAAAATAAAGTGGTTTACGTTCCCTTAAATACTTATAAAAAAGTTATGTCGGTCTGTACATAAATTTACAACCCCACTGTAACGATGAGAACTTTTATTTTGTTACGGACTTTGTGTTCGTCTTTTATTTTATTTTTTGTGAGAAAATTTTAACGAAATTGTTTAATAAAATATTCTTGGCGCTGGTAGCTGTAGGTAGTTTAGTATAGTTTGTACACGGCAAGTTCAGCCGGGGTAGTGGAACACATTCTTTTTCCTTTTTTTAACCGCTACGGTAGAAAATAGGCTTATAGTCCGCCGAGATATTTACGACACCAGACGCGATACTGCCTCTACGTACTTCTTAGGCTATTTAATTCACCAGAGGAACAAATCTAACATATTGAGAGCTGTATTATTTAGCTGTAATCTTCTGTATTAACTGCTTCAGATTATGAGCTGGATATCAACTGATGTGCTGCGTCCTACCTGAATAAAAATGAAATTATAAAATAAACATGGCTTTATGACAATAACCGTAGATTAATATAAAAATAACAATGACCTTCTTTAAGACCGAAAAAAACCTAAAAATCTAAAGTCTCTATCAGTTATTTATGTGACAAGTTCAGTGACAAAAACTAAACATTTTACGCGAGATCAATAAACGTGAAGGAAAGTTTTTCGCGAACCCTTTTACCCATTATTTTAGTTGAAACTGCCTATAAAAAAGATACTTAGACATTTATTATAACTATAAATACAACATATAGGTTTATGGACTTTATTTTTTTTTCTGTTTCCTTATTCCAAACAATCATTGTGTATGTTTTGTATTAGCCTATAACGTCCTACTGCTGGGTATGGAATTCTTTCTCCATGGAATGTAGGAAGAGAGTTGGAGCTCAATCCATTACGCTGCTCTGCTAAGACAGATATTCCCAATATGTATGTTGTTTAAATATTAAATTTAATAACATGTTGTATTATTATGTTATTTATTTTTTATAGGACCATAAATGACATCCAAATGATGTCTAAAAAATTGTTGACGTTGCTCATCTTAGTCTTTAAGAGATTTTTAATTTGCATTTAGAAACAAATTGGAAACAAAATCAAAATCTAAAATGATTTTATTTGAGCTATAGTTAATGTGAAGGTACCACCGATTTGAAACGTGGATTCTGTAGAGTAGAAAGGTAGGAAGCTCCGCAGTTATAAACGGTTGTTATGACAGGAAGTTATCAATTGTTTAAAGTTTAATACTGTAAACATCGTCTGAATAAAATTTTGATATTATAATAAGGGGTGATTTTAATGTTGATATATCAGAATGTAATGTTAAAACAACTGAATATTTAATCTTGTAGTATTGTATTTGAATATTGTGTCAGAATATAAATTTTACCAGCACATAAGAACACCAAATCATAAAACAGAAACGACATCTACTTGTCATGATCATGTGAAAAACATATATATTATATACACATCACGTTTTAAGAACTAGGTTTTTTCAGTTCACCATACTCCTGATACCGCTTTGAGGACATTAATGTTTTAACCCTGTAGTCTTACATGAGAAAAACCGCTAAGTCTGTAATCGAGAACAATACTTAGGGATTTGTGAATATCATTGCCACGAATTCCAGATTCAGTAAAAGCCGTCAATGATGTCATTGACATGGCCACAGAATTTATTTAAAATTTTAATTTCTGCTTTGTAAGCCTGCAGCACTGCATGCACTAGAGATATTGGCATACAAAGCTACCGTTCTTTTTATAAGTAATTTTACTTTAAATGAGGGTAGTCTCAAATTTTTTGTATACTTGATAATTTCAGCGTAAAGCGCTGTATTATTGTAAAAGGCAAATCGAAATATCAGAAACTTAATTTTGAAATTTTTGATTTATTTTAAACTAGCTGACCCGGCGAACTTCGTATCGCCTAACACAAACTTTATCGTATGGTATTAAAGTTCAAATTGACTTTTAAGTATTATCACAAATCTTTTGTATGGGAGTATAGAAAAGTGTTGTTTTTAGACTTTTTCAGGAAATTAAAAAAAATTTTTTTTGAATTTTTCTCTCCGTAAGAACCATCCTCGTACTTCAAGAAATATTTTAAAAAAAGAATTAGCGAAATCGGTCCAACCGTTCTCGAGTTTTGCGCTTAGCAACACATTCAGCGACTCATTTTTATATTATAGATAAACAAATAATACTAAATGACTATCCCATTAGCACAGTTTGTGAGTTTATTATTTATATGTATGTTTATCGAAAGAAAATAAATATGGTTATATCAGTCTGCTGTTACCTATTACATAAGTGTTAAGTTGTTTACCTTAGGAACACACGACTGTGTGTATGTAAAAAATTACTTTAATAATAAGATAGGTTTAATAAAAAAAGGTTTATTGATATATTTTATAGTTGTAATTTAAAATAGCAGTATATGAATTTTCCTACTTTTTAACCGACCTCCAAAAAAGAGATTCCAAAACGAGAGGAGGAGGTTCTCAATTCGACTGTATTTTTTTATGTATGTTACTTCAGAACTTTTGACTGGGTGTGACCGATTTTGACAAAAAATTTTTAATCGATAATTGGTGTGTATCGTTTGGTCCCATTTAAATTTATTTGAGATGAAACAACTACTTTTCGAATTATATCTAATAATGCGTTTTTACTTGACTATTTTTTTTGTCGACCTACGTTGTATTATACCGCATAACTTTTTACTGGGTGTACCGATTTTGATGATTTTTAATTTATTCGAAAGCTAATGTTTATCATGTGGTCACGTTTAATTTCATTGAGATCTGATAACAACTTTTTGAATAATCTTTGATAACGCGTGTTCACTTGACTATTTTTTCGTCTACCTACATTGTATTATTACTTGTCGATGTAATTGAAGTCGGTATTTTTTTCTATTTTCGAGCAAATACAATTATTACTTATGTGCAAATTTAATGCACGCTTAGCTGAAATTATAATATTGAAAATTGAAATGAAGTGACATTTGTTATTTCATTCCATTACATCTATTTCGGTGTGAATATCAACATTACAGGTAAAATTCACGCACCGCAGTGCACGATAGCCCTAAGCGTTCTCGAAAAAGTGTTTCCGTCCTTGAGGCATGCCCGCAATGCGGCGTTGCGTTAATATTTTACTGGATACCCGACGTTAAGTAACTTAAAATAACTATATGAGTATGATGTTAAATAGTTATGTGTGATGTTACATGGTTATAAGTTTATAAGTTTGATAACATCGAGAAATAGTTGTGGTGACGCGCTCGAGATGAATTTTTCAGACGTGCTCTCGATGGTTTGATTTTGTGTTAAACTATGAAGCGGTATTTTTTTTTAAATACTTCGTAAATACTAATATAAGGCGCTAATAATAAGGCGCTACACAACTTTTTGACAGATATTTTAATAAAACTGATCGTGGACTTTTCTATGGATTTTTTTTGTGTTATAGTTACAAATATAAATTGTGTTACGCGTGTTCAATAATTTTTTTTTGTGTGTATAACTTTTTACTGGGTCTATCAATTTTGATGATTATCTTCTTAATCGAAAGCTGTGGCTTGTTGTGTTCCATTTTAATTAGTTTGAGACCTGATGAGAATCCTTTTAGAGGTATCCGTAATACACATTGTATTTAATTGATTTTTTTTGGTCGACTTCTACGTTGTATGACTTGTCGATGTAAGTCGAAGTCTTTTTTTATATTTGCAAACAAACACAATTATTGTACAAATAAAAAATAATAAATGGTATATGAGACAGTAATATACCATTTTTTGATTTGTATTAATTGTATAATTTACAATTCCATTAATTTATTTTCGCCATATTTATTTGTGTTATTTTGATTGTGTGAGACATTTCTTTAAAAAAATTCCATTAAATTATTTCAAAAAATGTCACCTAGTTTTTGTTTTTTACAAATTAAGCTATCATTTACACATTGTCAAAGAATTATTTTCTATCAACAATATCGATAATAATGATGACCTCGATTGGACTAAGTCGTGTCTTTACGAACTCTAGTTAAGTTTTTTTTAAATTTAAAAACATATAACACCCATTCAATAAAAACCGCACAAGTCAATCAATTTTTCACTTCATATTAATAAAGGTAAATTACAACGTAAAAATAAAAATAGTATGTAAACAATTGTTGTATCAATTGCAATTTCATTATTGATTTTACAGGATAAAATAAAATCTAAAGTAAGCTACAAAAGTACCCTTGAATATGCATTTCAGAATTAAATATTTTATTTGTTTTAATCAATTATTTATAGTCAACGTGAAGTGACCAACGATTAGGAATATAGATATTGCAGAGAATAATCGGAGAGGAACTCAATAATTTAATAATATCGTAAAATTAAAATCGTGAGATTAAAATCGTTACATTAATTAAAGTCAAGAGTTAAGCTGCTCAATATTAAAATACTCTAAGTAAATATTATTCAGTATTTAGTACAGATTAAAAATTTTATGCAAGAAAGCAAAGAAGCTGAACATTTTATCAGCGTTTCAGCTTAGCCATCCTAAATAACGTTAGCATACCACAGCGCTGTTATTACATTGCTGCGGTTGTAATGTGCAGGTAATTAAAAATCGTAAAATATGAGAGTATTAAATTTATGTTTGCTCGTTGATCGATAATATTATAAGTTCCCTCTATAAGTTTCAATTATTATGGTATCCATAGGCATTTATTGATTTCACTGAGGTAGGGCACAGCAGGAATTTCCTGCTAAAAATATGGAGCAGCCCGACTGGGGTAGTACCTCGACCTTACAGAAGATCACAGCAAAATAATACTGTTTTCAAGCAGTATTGTATTCCTGTTGGTGAGTAAGGTGACCAGAGCTCCTGGGGGGATTGGGGATTGGGTCGGCAACGTGCTTGCGATGCTTCTGGTGTTGCAGGTGTCTATAAGCTACGGTAATCGCTTACCATCAGGTGAGCCGTACGCTTGTTTGCCGACCTAGTGACATAAAAAAAAATTACTGTTGGTCCAGTTTATCACAAACATGATAGTTATATTTGGTATACAAACTTATTAGTTAGCTGTACTCAATACCTTACGTGTATGATGTAGACCAGTTTGCTTATTTGTGGCAAGATTGTTGACTATTTAAGATTGGTTCAAATTAATATAATGCATATTTTTTAATGGAAATAATATTATTGCACAGATTAGAATTACAAAGATAAATTTGAAATCAAAAATAATATAACATTGCATTGTATACTTTGTAGCTCATACCGACTTCCTCTGCTTAGTAAACTTGGTGGAACTTATAAAAAATGCATGCATCGAAAGCGTGCGGCGTGAGTAATGGAGTTTATGTTTCTGTAATACTTAAGAGTAATCGAAGTTTCACAGATTATTTAACGATGAATTTGCTTATATTTTTCTAAGCTTTATGTATTAATTTGTATAGATTTTAGAGTTGGACTAGCTATTTTTTATATACATATATCTGGGTCGGCAGACAAGCGTACCGCTCACCCGATGGCAAGCGATTACTGTAGCTTATAGACATCTGCAACACCAGAAGTATCGCAAGCGCCTTGCCAATCCTATCCCACCCAGGAGCTCTGGTCACCTTACTCACCAAGAACACAACACTGCTTGAAAACAGTAATTCATTTGTGTTTTTCTGTCTGGCTGGTTCATATTTTGAGCAGGAAATCTCTTGCTGTGCCATGCCTCAGTTGATTAATTCCATAGTTGTTTCTAATTATACCTATTTCTTTCATTCAAAATAACATTATCAAAATCTTTTTTTTTGAATATCATATCAAAAATTGACCGCTCCAGCGGGGTTCGAAGCCGCGTCTCCGACTGACCGTGTCGGCGCTCTAGCGAATTAAGCTATGGAACGATGTACCCGCTAGATCGAAATTTTTGATATGATATTCAAAAATGTTTAGAATTCCTAATGTGTGGGTAACACAAAAATAAAATCATACATATTATCAAAATCATTCTATGTTGACTTGTGATACCAATATATTCCAATGAAAGAATAAACTCGTGATCAGACTTACTCTTCGTAATATATTAATTTGAATACAACGGTATTTCTTTAAATACGGATGGTAAGAATCTAAAAGAAGACCCAATAAGGAAACGAAAGGGGGAAAAGAAGAAGTTTCTGCCTTCTTGATTTTCACATCGGACTAAAGACAGAATATGACAATAGCGTTAAATGTATATTAAGACTATGTTACATCTTTGAATTATATATTACATTTTGAAGAAACAAGTTTATCCTAGTCAAAGATCATTTATTATTCGCCTGAGGTAAGTCACAGCGGGAGTAGATTCTGAGTTGCAATACTCAAGTCGAGCTTAAGCGTTTTTCAAAGAGCTATTAAAGGAAATCAGTGACCTCATTATACTTGCACAAGTATCTACTAGTCTATATAAGATCTTTTAGTTTTATTTTACACTAGATGCGCCCTGCGGTTTCACCCACGTTAATTTAAGAAAAAAGAGGTAATAAAATATTATATATAGCCTATAGCCTTCCTCAATGAATGGGCTATTTCACACTGAAATAATTATTCAAATCGGACCAGTAGTTCCTGAGATTATCGCGTTAAAGCAAACAAACAAACAAACAAAATCTTCAGCCTTATAATATTAGTATAGAATGCTCCGATATATAACCATATTGTTTACAAAAATTAAAAGATATGTATTTTTTATTTATCAAAATTACAAATGTTAATGAATGATTTCTTAGGTTCTAAATCTATTATATATTTCATAGTTGCAATTGGCAATTCATTTTTCATGAAGTTCTATAAAGTCATTTATAAAAATAAAAAAAGTTACGACTTTAGAAAATCTTTTATTTTATAGTTACGGTAGTAATTGCTAGACAACCCAACATGTAATCACTATTAATTAAAATAACAATTCTTATGTTCTAATACTTTGTAAGTTAGTGCTAACTTTGTTTCTAATTACTATTAAAAAATTAGGTCAAGTGCTTTTTCTTTGTCTATTTTGATGACATCTTTATTTTAATAATAATAAAAATAATAATTTACTCTTTATTATACACATAAAAAGAAGTTTACAATTTATTAAACAATTTACAAAAAGAAATGTACAACAGGCGGTCTTATCGCTAAACAGCCATCTCTTCCAGACAACCAGCTTGGAGGAGATAATGTGAAAAAAGCAGATTAATATTTTTGAATTATTTAAAACCTGCAGTTATTGCTAGACATTATGACAATCGTTTTAAATATAAAATTTATTTGTAACACTTATAAAAAAACTAAAGTTGAAAGTAATTTATTTCCAAAAAACATTATACAAATACTTTTTTATTAAAAATAAATTTTCCTATCAAATATTAATTAGTGTGAACCTTAAATAATTACAATAAAAATGGAAAAGTACTTAGCTTTATAATTAATCAAAGGAAATTAAATGAGATTTTTCTACATTCAAGTAGGTTCCTAGAGCTCTTTCGAATGGTTATTCACAGAATAATTATTACTAGTGATCGTCCAGAGGTCGAAATTCGACCAAAATAAAAAATATAAATTAAAGAAAACCTTTAAAACATGAATATAAAGAACTTTAAAAAAATCAATTTGGCTACAGACTTTGACAATCAATAAATCATATATAAATCAAACGTATAATATGCGTGTTGAGTCCAATACATGGTAGTGTGTGTAGTATTTTTTTATTGATTTTATATATTTTTATGCATAATTAAAAAAAATATTAGCATTCTGCACTCCTTCTCCATATAAACTATAAGTGTACGAAATTTCATATTCCTCAGTCCGCGCAAATTTCGAAAAAAAGAGTACAAAGTTTTTGCTTCACGTATTAATATACAGAAGATTATAATTTGTAAATTATAGATTATGGGAACTGAGAATTAGAATTAGCAAAAAAATACTGTTTGAAAAATCATCCAACACATAACATGACTTTAGAATTTCAGATATAAGCTTATTTTGTAGCTAAACTACTAATTCTCTTGGACGGATTTTTGAATATCTAAATATGTTTTACTTTCATGCAAAGTGAAAGTTATATGTTAATAAATAAATAAATATCTTATAACATACACACACGGTCGTCTGTTCCTAAGGTAAGCAACTTAATGCTTGTGTAATAGTCGGCTAATGATGGAAATAATACCTACTTAAATATTTAAATACAAATATTGAACCCAGATTCAGGCGGGAATCTAACCCACAACCCGCGGAGCAGAAAGCAATGCTACTGCGTCAACGGGTTAGTAAATACAAGTATAATAAATATGAATCTGAAATATAAACAAAGTAATCAAAATTAGTAAAGTTCAAAGAAGAAATATAAATTAAAAAAATGAAAATTTCCTCAACTTTAAAATACGTGCAAGGCAGGCGCGTGGCACCGAGGCTACAATAATAATTTAACTAATAAATCGCTAAGAGGTAACAGATACTTAAAGGTGAGTTTGATTAATATTTAATGAAATATTTTAAACAATATTTCAATGGTAACACAGCAAAATATAGGTCAAAGGTAAAATCTTATATTACTAAAACCGGTATGCTTATTTGACATAGACCGGTTAAAACTAGTTTCAACTAGTTTAGCCGTATCAATGTTACGCTGTGCGTTTTAAATCACTGTTTTGTTTTTATAGAAGACTTAAAGCCCAATAAATTTACTCTTTGTTACTCTGATACAAAATGGTTGAAATAATTGTGTTAATAAGCCGGCTTCAATTTACATCGACCAGGTTACAATGTAGGTAGTGAAAAAAATAGTCAGTTAAATACGCATTATTAGGAATAAATCAAAAGGTACTCTTCAGATCTCGTTAAAATTTAAATGAGACACGACAAGGACCAGCTATCGATTAAAAAAGAATCATCAAAATTGATACACACAGTAAAAATTGATATGCCAAGACATAAAAATAAAGTCAAATTAAGAACCTCAGCCTTTTTTAAAGTACAAATTAAATCAGACACTATTTTCCCACTGCGCTGCGTTTTAACCTGCAATACGCTTCACTATTTACTTGCTCGCACACAAACGCAAGAGTCATTTTTCGTAACAAACTTACTTATTAATATAACCGGTTTAACCGGTTTAAATCGTACTACAGTCGCATTGTATTTCAACCTACATTACATTGCTACACACACACACACTCACAAATGTAACACTAACGCTAGAAACCGCATAATTATAACAACATCGATGTTTCTACGCACACATAAAACTCGCTTCGCTCGCCTTTAGATTAATTAAAATATTGTGTAATAAATTTTTATTTACCAATTAAACATTGAAGAATAATTAGCGTGACGTACTCCCGTTACTACATAACGACTGTTTCTAAAAAAATATTTGCGTTGTTCTTTATTTAAATTCAGTGAAAAAATATTATTTTGATGTTTTTTACGACTTACAATACTTATTTATGTATAAATTTATTGAATACTAGCTGACCCGGCGAACTTCGTATCGCCTAACACAAACTTTATCGTATGGTATTAAAGTTCAAATTGACTTTTAAGTATTATCACAAATCTTTTGTATGGGAGTATAGAAAAGTGTTATTTTTAGACTTTTTCAGGAAATTTAAATTTTTTTTTTTAGAATTTTTCTCTCCGTAAGAACCATCCTCGTACTTCAAGGAACATTTTAAAAAAAGAATTAGCGAAATCGGTCCAACCGTTCTCGAGTTTTGCGCTTAGCAACACATTTTGCGATTCATTTTTATATGTAAGATATATCAAATGAACATAACTACATATAGAAATATCAAAACGGAATACAAAAGTGTTCTTATTGTTTCAAGGAATATTTTACAGGCAAGCTTATGTTGAGAAAATCAAAATAAAAAATTACTTATTCAAGTAAATATTAATTCAAAGAAGCCCTCTCTTCCCGTGGGTATCGTAAGAGGCGACTAAGGGATAACACAGTTCCACTACCACCTTGGAACTTAAAAATCCGAAATACACAAGCCGAAGACGGGCAGCAGTTCGGTGCGACAAAGCCAGCCCTGCGGTCACCAACCCGCCTCGCGTTTTGACTATGGGCAACACACATGAGCCATTTTTGACGCGAACTTGAGGAGGCCTATGTCCAGCAGTGGACTGCGATAGGCTGACTGATGATGATGATAAGTTCTGAATAGTTATTTTACAAATTAAAATTATATTTGCTTTAACGGATTCATTATAATTAAAAGTAGTGATATTCTGCAGGTAAGAATCATAATACATTAGTAAAAAAAAAACTCAGAAGAATTAATGAAAGAACATCACTATGTATACAAAGGGAAGGTTTTTTGAGTTTACTCCTTAAAAATCGATTTCATATAAGGCCCCTGGTATGAAAAATATGAGGAGTAACATCTACTGAACGAATGACCTCGTTAAGTTTTTATTAACGCCACCTTACCCTATTGGGTTCCGATAGATGGCGTTATTTGATTCGTTTATTTACTATTTAGAGTAAACTCCAGTCGTGCGTCGGAGCTGATACAGACACTTTTTTTTTATACAACTAGGTCGGCATTATAGTAAGCGATTGCCGTAGTATATAGACAGTGTCTGCAACACCAGAAGCATCGCAAGCACGTTGCCGACCCTCTGCTCCAACCCCTAGGAGCTCGGATCACCTTATTCACCACAGGTACATAAAACTGCTTGAAAGCAGTATTAATTTTCTGTAATCTTTTGTGAGGTCGAGGTAGTTCCCCCTCGGTTATTTTATGGTATTTAGAGATATAATATTTTTAAATGAAATATTGTCACGATGAATGACACCCGTTCATGTTAAGGAACGATTACAAAAAGCTATGTTAAATGTGTGTCGCGCTACGCAGATAGGGCTCTGTTGTTACGTCATTATATGGCACTAACGGCTTTTTTATATGTGTGTCTGATATCAACTTTTATTTTGTGTGTTAGTGGTTTTTGACGTACTTTGAGTTAAATTATTGAGGCAGGATCGAGTGGGAAATAGTTTATACAAATACCAAAAGCAGATTGGTCTTATTGATGAAAAAATCAAGCTCACAGAAGTTCACAGCGAAACAATGCTGATTTTTATGCTATAACATGAAATAGCTGATTTGATTCGACCCTGGGAAGTTATTGAAGTTATACTACTTTTGGGGTGTTAGAAAAAAATGCGAGAGTGTTTTTTTATGATTCACGTGCACACCGTCACGAAAAAAAAAACCGACACCCTGAAGTTAGCTAGTCAACGAAGAAGAAGTTACCAACGTGAAGTTGGCTAGCCAATAGCCTAGCCTAGCCAAAGTATACCTTCTTACGTGCGTATATAAGTACACACACTTTGTTTTTCTTATTATACAAATTTGTCTATGGTCTGGATATCCTGGTGGGTTTCCCCGCTGTGTCATGGAAAGTATATGTAGCCGTCATTTCTCATTGTTTCTTTAACACAATACATGATAGTGATAGTTACTCAAAGTTGTGTAATTTTACATCAACACGAGTGGAGCAAATATCAACGATATACTCCATATAGTAGATATTAGTAGGTATTTGTATATGTCAGCGATATCGGTGACTCCATAATAATATAATCGTCGGGATCCATAATAAAAGCCAAGACTTCATAGATTATATTTATTTGTACAGAAGTGATGCGTATCGTTCGAGTGTTCGATATAAAGAGGGCTTAACATAAATGTGACATCGCATAAACCTTCTCTTAAAATACATATGCATAAAGCATTAGAAATAATTTAAAAAAAAATGGCCCAATACAGTCCACTGCTGGACATAGGCATTCACAAGTTCGCGCCAAAAATGGCGTGAACTCACGTGTGTTGCCCATAGTCACCACGGAGGGCAGGCGGGTTGGTGACCGCAGGGCTGGCTTTGTCGCACCGAAGAGAACGATGGAAATAATTATATCTAAATAAACATTTAATTACTGCATTAACTAAATATTGAATTAGTTATCGAAAATTCTAAATATTAATACACATGTATAAGTTTAGTACAGCTACGTTTAGTGTTGAACATTTTCTCAATATTAAGTGATATCATTTTCTCAAATATCTTATTGTACAATAACAAACTTTTAAACTATTATTAATAATACTATAATACAATAAATATCATGACATGTTACAAAAAAAAATCATAATTACATTAATAATTAAAAACAAAGAACAAATATACCCAACGTAGTTACACCCTAACAAATCTATATTCATGGAGAACACACGAAGTAAGTGCTCGCAGTCACGCCATACAGGAATAACATTTTAAACACGTTTCTAAATCATATTCAAGTACTAATATAATGGTAAGCGTTTATTTTAAAACCAAGAATTGCCTTCGATATATGATTGACCATATTAGTTTAGGTAAGACGAGGCAAAACCGTGTGACATTATGTGTAAATGGCCATCAAAAATTTTTGTCTCAAAAAATTAACTTGTACGAAATCAATATGTAACTAAAAGTTTAAACTCAAAAATATAATTAAGAAATACATAAAATAATAATAATTATTATTTTATATAAATATCATAAATATCATACAACATACACAAGCGGTCGTCTGTTCCTATGGTAAGCAACTTAATGCTTGTGTGCAGGTAACAGCCGACTGTTATAACTATTTTTTTATAAACACATAGAAATAATACATATATAAATACAAATATTATATTACACCCAGACTCAGGCGGGAATCAAACCTGCAACCCGCAGAACAGAAAGTAGGGCCACTACAAGCTGCGCCAACGGCCACTAGTTCACTACATATGAACACTAACTCCAGATTTCAACAAAATCTGTACGGTTTATAGAAATTTTGGTATAAACGGGATACGATGCTAGTTGTTATGACTGCAGCGAGGATGATACAGCGTAATGTCAGATCTACGTACCAAAGTGATCCTCTCTTTCACAATCGTTACCGAGTTACGGATATCAACTTTTTCACCCATGACCTCGAAAATTCATAAATTGAATCATTTGTATTACTCTTAACCCCATGAGAGGATGACTAGCCAGATCATTTGGCCTGTAATCCAACTACTTGAATAACGTAGAGAGCAGAGGAATTCTCGTTGCTCATCTATATAGACTCTCGCAAAGGAAGCAGGTTTGAGATACTATGACATTCGGATTCCATTCTAACTCATAAATGCTGGTTAATAAACCTTTCATCATTAGCTTTAATAATCAGAATGCATGATTAGTTCGTTTGTTTATCTATTAAAATAGTTATTTTTCTAACTACACCATCTACTATTTGATCATCACTTGTAAAGTTTAGCAAACTATGTGGGGTGTGGTTTACTATCTGCTTCTTGTATCTGCTATCTTGTATAAGGTGGCTGGAATTGGGATATTTGGTGTGAACTTGGGAAGGCCTATGCCCAGCAGTTGACTTATGAGATCTGAAGTGTAAGGATTAGCCGAAGTCAACACTTCAGCGTTACCTGTTGTTAAATACAGAGTATATAATTTTTAAACAGTGTAATGAAAATACTTTCTTGTATATTTATCCCGGTTATTTATTTAACCTGTGATTAGGAAGGTATTCCTTTAATATTCAATTTCACATAAATTTATTTTAATTACAAAAACTTCTAACTTTACTAAGCTATACGTAACAAAAACAATACACGGGTATAATATTATTATAATAAATAAAAGCAAATTTATGTTCTTACTTTTTATGGCCTTTGATACAAAAACCATTCAATTCACATTTAATGCTTTTCTTTCACAAAGTATAATCACAGAGTAATAAATTCTAACGTAAGGATAAATCCTTCGCGGCACAAAATGGCGGCAGACAAATTGACAGTTCGTGTCAAAAATATGCAAGGGTTATCACATAAACATCATTTGTGTAAAAAGAAAAGTCTCGCTATTGTGACTATTTACAAAATTAATTTTAGAACCATGTCTCAATCACCGCGATCGATTTCCTTCTGTTATTTTTTAACCGACTTCCAAAAAAGGAGGAGGTTCTCAATTCGACTGTATTTTTTTTTATGTATGTTACATCAGAACTTTTGACCGGGTAGACCGATTTCGACAAATTTTGTTTTAATCGAAAGGTGGTGTGTGCCAATTGGTCCCATTTAAATTTATTTGAGATCTAGCAACTACTTTTTGAGTTATATCTAATAATGCGTTTTTACTTGACGTTTTTTTCGTCGACCTACGTTGTATTATACCGCATAACTTTCTACTGGATGTACCGATTTTGATAATTCTTTTTTTGTTAGAAAGAAGATATCCCTAGTTTAGTACTATGATAAGGAAACCAGGTTCTGACGATGGAATCCCAGAGAAATCGAGGGAAACTTTCGAAAATTCGCAATAACTTTTTACTGGGTGTACTGATTTTGATAATTTTTTTTCGTTGGTAAGAAGATATTCCTAGTTTAGTACCATGATAAGGAAACCAGGATCTGATGATGGGATCCCAGAGAAATCGAGGGAAACTCTTGAAAATCCGCAATAAGTTTTTACTGGGTGTACCGATTTTAATAATTTTTAATTTAATCGAAAGCTGATGTTTGTCATGTGGTCACATATAAATTTTATTGAGATCTGATAACTACTTTTTGAGTAATCTTTGATAACGCGTAGTTACTTGACTATTTTTTCGTCGACCTACGTTGTATTACTGTCGATGTAATTGAAGTCGGCTTCTTTTTTCGTTTGCGAGCAAACACAATTATTAATTCTATGTGACCTTGGCAAAATTAGCAGAACGATATTTGGCTGTGATTTTCTGTAATATTAAGGTACTACTTCATTCCGCTTGCTTGAGATTTCGAGTTAAATATTTAAACATAATAATAGTAATAAGCCCTTTAATTCTGAACTTAAATACATTATCATATACGTGTTCTTGTTTTGTTTTTTCATACAATGCCCCAAAGTTCAGTTTGCCTCGTGGCATAGGCCTCCTCTAACACTTTCCACAGAAACCTGTTCCGTACTTACCCTTCTCCAGTGATGTCCTGCCATGAGTTTTAGTTCGTCTTCCCATCTTGTCTGTTGGCGTCCTCTACTTTTCTTGCCATCTCTGGGGTACCAATCTGTGAATGTTCTTCTCTATGATAAATGTTCCTGTGTAACATACCGCACTCTGCTTACACACTACACTTTTATTAAGGTAGGGTACAGCAGAAATATCCTGCTCATAATCTGGAGCAGCCCAACTGGAGAAGTACATCAATCTTACAAAAGGACATGGCTAAAAAATATTGCCCACAAGCAGCGTTGTTTTGCTGTAGTGAGTAAGGTGAACAGAGCTCCGGAGGATTGGGTGTGGGATCGGCAAGACGGTCGTGATGCTTCTGGTGTTACAGACGTCTTTAAGCTACGGTAATCGCTTACCATCAGGTGAGCTGTATGCTTGTTTACCGACCGACTTTTACAATGTTAATAACCGACTTTTTATGTTACGACGAATTTATGTACACGCTATCAACATCAAACCAAAAATCAATTTGTTACGGTAAATGGTCCAATATGTTTCGTTTTGCTATTTTAAAAAACACTCTTCAACGTTTTCTAATTTTTTTTATTTGTATATTATTATCACTAAGCCTACTTTTGTCCTACTTTATATTTTGCTAAAACTCACTGGAACAAAAAAAGCGCAATAGTACACTACAAAAAATAATAGTTCGTAGTTTTTAATTCCATAAAAGGAAATTGAAATACTAAGAAAATAAATAATTTTAAAAGCATTCTTCTCCAAATATCCCGATTAATTCAATACTAAATTAGAATATAATCCATTGTTGCTGGTACTTGAAACAAAAACAAAACAATAAAAAACAGCAAAAACACGAACACTCGTTACAATGTGTACATAACGGTTTAGCATCAAGCACACCAACGCTAAGCTCTGGCGATTTTAGAAGCAATTTTAAAGGTTTTGCCTCAGGGTTTTGCCTTGTTTGATTTTAGATAAAAATTGAATGTGTGCCAACCGTTCTGTTGACTATTGTAACATTATTTACTGTCATGTCAATGGTCACATCATCTATTTAAAAATTACATTTAAAATTGTAAATGTATATTTAAAAGGTATGTCGGTTAGTATACTTCAATATTTGTGTTTCAAAATATAACAAAAAAAATTATATTACTAGAGATTAATTATACTTGAAGATATTTTTGTAACCGTAAAGAACGACCCATTGATTATCATCATCACTTCAGCTTAATACAATTCACTGCTGGACCTATTCCACCACAAGTTCGTGCCAAAAATGGAGTGAACCATGTGTTTTGCCCATAGTCACCACGCTGGGCAGGCGGGTTGGTATCCGCAGGGCTGGTTTTGTCGCACCGAAGACGCTGCTGCCTGTCTATGATCTGTGTATTTCAAAGCCAGCAGTTGGATGGCTATTCCGCCATCGGTCGGCTTTTTAAGGTCCAAGGTGGTAGTGGAACTGTGTTATCCCCTAGTCGCCTCTTACGACACCCACGGGAGGAGATGGGGTGGCTATATTCTTAATGCCACACAGCAACCATTGATGCCGACTTTCTTCTACTCGATTACAAGTAGGATGGGATGGTTATATAAATATTTGTATCTACTCTTAGGTTTTGTCCTTTTTTACGCAACTAGGTCTATAAACAAACGCACGGCTAACTTTTTTAACGTTTAATCTTTATTTTTATTTCTTTATGTATTTTCCGTATGTATTAGAATGTAGACATTTGTATTTAAGTTTGTTATACATCTACACAACTTACGCAATTTAGATAATAAATTACCTTTTTATGTATGGGTTGTCGGGAAGAAATGGCTAATTAGTCATAAGTCCACCCGTTGTACTTCACTGTCTGTAACTATCTTTATGCTTTATTTGTAATGTTTGTAGTGTAAAGTAAAGTATAAAATAAAATAAATAAATAATAAATTATATAAAATAAATTATAAAAAATAAAATAAATAAATAAAAAAAGTACCTTTTTTAACTCTGAAAATTAAATCTAAATAAGCTACTTAAAAATATGATACGTTAACCTTTACTTACGTTTTTTTTTTTTTTAACTAATTAATATTAATGGCTTAACATTATTAAACCATATCAATTACTCATATTTAAAAGGGACGGAAATTTGTGTAAAAGTCACCGCTTTTAAGGGACTGATGATCCAGCGATGATTACGATAACGATATCGTTAATGGCTGCAGGCGACTGTGTTTTTTTATGATATCATACTCCCTTTATTAATTAATTAATACCATAAACGGGTAATTTTGGTAGATTTAGCCTTTATTACCTTTATGATTAAAAAATATTAAATTATATTACCTTTTCTTACATAGGAAAATATCGGGTCATTTTTAGATTCTCGCTATTTTGGGGAGGTCAGCGAAATATCGGAAATTTCAAAATGATAAACGCGGTAATTCCTGTGCAAGAGAAAGTAATAACAGTGAACATAAAAACTGCTACAAATGGCTTAAAATCAAGGATGACACTAAAATATCCCATTCAGATTCAGCCTGTAATATTTCACTGCTGGGCATAAGCCACTTTCTCTATATAGGAATCAGAAGAAGGATTAGAGCTTAACATTGCTCCACTGCACGTTGGTGGATATATTCCCTACAATGAGTAATCATCGCTATCAGGTATTTATGATAACAAATAAGACCGACAGCTTAACGTGCTCTCCGAAGCATGATGTGGATCCACAAGAAAAGATATCCAAACCGGAAAGAAATATTTGTAAATAAACAATATACATTGCGAACGGGAACCGAGCCCGTAAACTGCCACTGTTTAGGTGCCGACACGGCTCACACACAAACAGCCCCAGAGCGGTTGTTACTAAAATATATATTTCGCTTCAGCCTGTAATATCCCACTACTGGGCATAGGCCTCTTTCCCCATGTCGGAGAAGGATCAGAGCTTAAACCACCACGCTGCTACAATGCGGGTTGGCAGATATATTCCCTACTATGAGTAACGATTGCTATCAGGTGTACATGATAACAACCGGGACCGACGGCTTAACGTGCTCTCCGAAGCACGGTGGGGAGACCCACAAGGACTGCACAAACACCCAGACCACGGCAAATACCTGTATGGCTAACACAAATGTTTGTCATGTGCGGGGATCGAACCCGCAACTGCCAGCGCAACAGGTACAATCCATGGCTGTAACCGTTGCGCCAACACGGCGTCATATATATTTATATTTTTAACTATGCGGTTAAAATCCTGAAGCACAGCTAGAACGTTATAAAGTGCAAGTCATGTTCCCTACGGGGATTTAGCTATCGTTTTTCTGGCACACAGTAAAATTGGATCGTAGAAAATCCAGTAGCGGTAATCTTGCCTTTTATAATGACCTTAAGTGTATTTGTGCAATGAAAAATTTAAATAACTAAGTAAATTATTTAATAGACAAACCAATTAAATTCTTTAGAAACTTTTAAAGTTGAGCGTTTTAAAAAGAAATAGTTTAGTAAAGAGCTATCCTGATGTTAAGTGAAAAAAATGGATCTCAGTTCAGTCATTTCAGCTTATTGCAATCCACTGCTGGGTATAGGCTGCCCCAAGTTCGCGCCAGACATCTCGCTTTTCCGCAATCCTCATCCAGCCTACAACAGCTATCTTACGTAGACCGTCGGTCCAGTGGAGGACGTCCCAAACTGCGTTTGCTAACATTCGATCTTCACTCCATAATAATCATTTAAATTAAAAATTAAATTATTATTACTTATGTTATGCTCAGGTTACGAAAGGAGCTAATTAGAAGTGACTTGGTGCAACATTATTATCTAGTTTTGAAAATTTATGCTAGGGGATACATTTGATATTGAACGGATCATGTCAGAACCTATTATTTTACAAGTATTTGATCATCTCTCTGCCCTTATCCCACTATGTATTGTCGGCACAACATGTTTTTTGGTTCCATTCCTCTCTATCATTCGTCACTTCAGCGCTTACTCCTTTCTTTCTCATGTCCTCACTCACACAACACAAATATCTCAAAATTTTTATCCCTAAAAATCTTTTACTTTAATTTTGATACACATTGTTTATAAAACAAGATTATTGGCTATAATACAACACGCTATGATGCACTTAAGTAATAGAGAATATAGAAATATCAGACAAAAAGCGTGATTAAAAATGAGTAAAGCCGCGTGAGACATCTAGTGCAATATACGTATCCTAAACTATTCGCTTGTTTCATCTTTCTGTAATTAAACCTAAAGCTTATATCATACGGTTTACGAAAGTTATTTATTCGGATTAATTACACTTTGATGAAGATAACGTACCCGCCGCACATTATTTATGGATGCTTATTACGCGAAATTATTTTATCTACGATTTGGTGAAACTTTAATAAAGCCGTGTATATATTATGATTTTGGAATACTAAAGTTTGTACGATTACGTTTACGTCGTATAGTACGCTTATTGGAGACAGTTGTTGAATATTGAACGTCCCTTAGGCGCTTTTGTAGGTAAATGACGAAACGTGATGCTTCGTGATGCGTGACGCGACGAATACTCGACATGACGGGGATTTACGCAGCAGTGTAGGACATTTTATAAGTACAATGTTTTGATTGTTTTAGGTCCCAAAGGATTTTCGAGTTTTTAATTCATGAATGACAATAGCTAAGTGACATTAGATGACGCGAAGTGATGCATTATAATGCAACGAATATTCCACATGACGTAAATTTACTACACACACACACACACACACACTTCAGCCTGTCGCAGTCCACCGTTGGACATAGGCTTCCACAAGTTCGCGCTAAAAATGGCGTGAACTCATGTGTGTTATCCATAGTCACCACGCTGGGCAGGCGGATTGGTGACCGCAGGGCTGGCTTAGTTGTACTGAAGACGCTGCTGCCCGTCTTCTGACTGTGTATTTCAAAGCAAGCAGTTGGATGGTTATCCCGCCATCGGTCGGCTTTTAAGTTCCAAGGTGGTAAGTAGAACTGTGGTATCCCTTAGTCGCCTCTTACGACACGCACGGGAAGAGAGGGGGTGGCTATATTCTTTAGTACCGTAGCTACACAGTACTACTTACAAGTACCTTGATTGAAAACATATTTTTTATATAATTACAAATATCATTACATTAATTTGGTTAGCTCTAATTACCACAAAAAGGGGAAAACAAGCTTTGCGATTAGTGATTAGTGAAGTGTATAATATTCCATTCGACACCCAAAGGAAGAGAGAGGGTGGCTATATTCTTTACCGCCGTAACCACACAGCCTGTTTTTACTAAAGGTAGAAGAATTACGACGTCACATTATGTGACGTAATGCGTTATAACGCGACTAATACTTTACATGACGTGAATTTTACATAAAAACTTACGACAGGCATAATTTAAATGATAATTATAATAACTATCTGATATTTTGATTTTGCAAAATATTTCTTTACACTAAGACCATTACATTCATTATTTTAAATTCTGTTTTGGTTATAGGCAAAAATTTTCTTAACTTTAGTAGTGGAAACTTTGTTGGCTTGATTATTTTTTTCTTATGTCTCATGAACGAATTATATTCTTTGTGCTGTTTGTTTCGCAATAAAAAAAAATAAAAAAAAACTTTAGAGGAAAGTATAACTGAAGCCACATTACGCTTCAGCCTGTAATATGCCACTACTGAGCATGGGCCTCTTTCCACATGTAGGAGAAGGATCAGAGCTTAATCCACCACGCTGCTCCAATGTGGGTTGGTGGATATATTCCCTACTATGAGTAACGATCGCTATCCGGTGTACATGACACCAACCGGGACCGACGGCTTAACGTGCTCTCCGAGGCACGGTGGGGAGTCCCACAAGGACTGCACAAACAACCAGACCATTGGAAGAATGAAGAAATCAACCAATGAAGCCACATCGGTCATTTAAAATTTTTATAAAACAGTTACAGATCTATTTATCTATACTTTAGCCACGAATCACTTTAAGCCATGATTCGTAGCCGTAAGCCATTTAAATGAAATTGGGCTAAACCCATTTTTTATTTGGAAATCGAGAACGGATCCTTTGAGGAAGGATAGAAGTAAGATTGGTATGTTATAATTCATTTACTTTCATTTTTTTTTGTTAGCAAGGTCAAATGACCTCATGATATAGATTATATTTGTGAAGAATAAATTACACAGACTTCTTAAAATAAAAATAAAAATTATCCTCTTCCTTTCATTAGTAAATAAAATTATTTTTTTCTGGTAATATTATTATAAGTGCCTCCTCATAAGATAATTATTCCGCTACGTTAATTTTAGGCCTATAAAGTTGAGAATCGACCACATTTTTATTATGACGACCCGAAATAAGACTTCAAATGAAAGCATGTCTTCTAATATGGATTTCTTAATCGATTTGCATTGCTAACTCTTATACTGACTTTTTATATCCTAATTTTAACCCCAATTTCTTATATTTTACGCATACTGTACTTGGTATTTTATTTTACCACTTAACGTTATCTGTGTTTTCGATTCAGATTATTTAACATTTTATTATCTATACCATATTCGATTTTCAAAATTATGCACCTGTTTGTTGTGTCATTTTAGAAAAAAAACAGTATTGTTTTTTTTACAATATGAGTTTTGTCCTTTTGCATTAAAATGTGAATAAAATGCATGTGAGACATGGATTTTGTTTAATTTAATTGGTTCATTTGTATCACTTTCATTTCAAATTACAAAAAATGTCTAAGTCATATAATTATTGTATGTACCTATGTCGCTATTACAATATTTCTTGCTTCTTAAATTACCTTTAATCACCTAAAAATTTTCTTTTTGCAAACAATGCACGTATTACACAAAAATAAACATTCTCACAGCGACCTAAGACCCCATAAAGTGCCTATTAGTGAAGAGCCCACTTCGCCTAATGAGACAGGTTTTTAGAGCAAAAAGCTAGGTCTGGTGGGTCATTAGCGTTATCCAATGTTTTACGCCATCTGTATGGCCCTTGATAGAATTAATAAGAGTGTCATTGACCTGCTCCAGTTATTGGGTTACACTTGCTCTTAATGATAGACCGATATCTTAGATGCATACCGTTGACGATATCTTGGGAACCTAGGTATAGAACTTAGGTTAGGAATTCAATACTAAGTCATTGCTACACCATTCATTGCGGTTTTCGTGCTCTTTATGCCTGTGATTTAGGTTACATCCGACGGATGTACATAAAATGTTTAATAATTTTACGAAATAAATAATACTAAAAATAAAAAATAAAAACAATCTCTATATCCAATGGGCACGTTATATCTTGAGAACCACATCACTGATTTATTTCATCTGTTTGACAATTCGCAAGACAGGGCTACGTCTTTCAGGTCAGCCAGTACATAGTACACACAAATTCGAGGCGGGAATCGTATCCACAACTCTGGAACAGACAACAGTGATCCTCCTGCTAATTGCCTCAACAGTCAGTCAAATATTTTGTCTTGCTATCATATTGCGTCACTATAAGACAAAAACATTAAAACAAAAATTCTTTACATGTATATTTAATTCTACAGGACTTATTGCCATTGTATCCCTCGACCTTGGCGCCTGCAACGTCGTCTAAATATTAGGAGAAATAAGTTGCGGTAAGTCCAGATCAAAATAATTCTTCCACACGGTATAACTATGGATTAATCCATAGTTCAATATTACTATGGGTGTCGTGAGCTTAATGCAAAACCGTATCGCTCAATGAGTATTGCATCGTGCGATAAATATGCCTTCTGAAATCATGTACGCCGATATGAGAAACGTGACTGCAATGGAACGCGCGTAGAACGTAGCAGTCTGATTTATTTAATTATCGATCGTAAACTCGGTTTGTGGAGGTAGAAATACAGTAATAGTATTAATATTAATTATATATATTTGTATATATATTTGTATGTACTATAAATTGCATTAAACTATAAAGGAGAACGCCTACCGTTCGTTTTGAACTCATGATGTATTACGATTTATATGTAAAATTGGATATCTACCATGTTTCTTGTTGATTATATTGAGTTACTGGTGCATACTATATATGACGTATTTTTTATACAACTGGGTTGGCAACTCATATACCATACACCTGATGATAAATAGTTACTGTAACTTATAGACGCCTGTAACACCAGAATCATCGTAAGCGTATTTCCGAATGGCAGGAAATCCAAAAATGCACGTGTCACCCACTCCTTTAAAATTATTGTTTGTAGCTTGTACTTTACAGCGCCCTCTAGTAGCTTTTTTAAGGACTAATGATCGGCCATACAACGATTATAAGTTCGATTACTTGATTTAGATCTTGCAGATAATTACAGATGGCGCTGATTCAGTTACATCACACGATATTTGACTATGGTAAAAATTAAAAATATTTGGTGTAAAAATTTTAAGAATTTTTCGGCCTTCATATTCAATAATCTTTTTAGTTAATAGTTTCTAGATATAGTAAAAAACAAACCGTTTATTTCGTTAAGTGGTTTTCGCGTTATTATCCGTTCATCCAAAATGTTGACGTCCAACATATTTATTTATTTATTTATTTATTTATTTATTTATTTATTTATACTTCTGCACACCAACACAAAAGCAAAACAAGTTCAATGAGGCAAAAAAAAAAAATAATAAATTTGCATTAGTTGCAACAGGCGGCCTTATCGCTAAAGCAGCGATTTCTTCCAGGCAACCTTTGGGCAGAGGACTAGAATTGATTGTTATTGGGGATATGGGCGCAAAATAAGTGCTATCAGTCATAAACATAAGTATATATTATATATATTCATACATACACATATACATACATATACATACAAATACACCTACACAAATACACACATATACACGTACACAAATACCTACATAAAGACATAATAATTTGATAACAAAGAAAAAATACACAGAGAAAAAAATAAATTGATAAACGAATAAATAGGTAAAAAATAAAAAATAAAAATAAAATAATATTACGATGACAAGTACATTGCCTTAGTTAGCCTCTTGAATGATTCCAATGTTTGAGCTCGTCTTATAGTTAGCGGCAACGAATTCCAGAGACGACAGGCTTCAACAGTGAAAGATTTAGAGTAAAAGGTTGAAGAATGATATGGAATCTTTAGGATGAGGTTATTATCAGAGCGGAGAGATCTTTCGTGAGTATCACTAAGAAATTCGAAACGATTTTTTAGATAGGAAGGTGTTAGAGGATTAAAAAGGATTGAGTAAAGGAGAGACAGAATGTGAGTATTCCTGCGAAGTCGGATAGGTAGCCACTTGAGCTGTTTGCGAAATTCTGAAACATGGTCATATTTACGTAAACCAAATATGAACCGAATACAGAGATTTTGTAAGCGCTCAAGTTTATTTAATTGTTCTTCATTTAAATTAACAAAACTAGTATCAGCATAGTCAAGAATCGGTAAAAGGAGAGTCTGTGCAAGCATAACTTTAGTGGGAATGGGAAGAAAGTTGCTTAACCTTCTCAGAGACCCAATTGCTGCAAACAGTTTTTTGCTTATAAAGTTTATTTGGTGTATCCAAGATAGGTGTTTGTCAAAAATAATACCAAGATTTTTCACTTGATCGCTTATCGGTATACGTATTTCGTCAACAATCACTGACGGGACCTGTGACCAGATAATGCGTGATATTAATTTCTGGCTACCGATGACAATAACTTGTGTCTTTAAAGGATTGATTTTTAAACCAAATGATTTACTCCAATTTTGTATATTCATAAGATCCTCATTCAGTAAATTAATACATTTAGGCAGATCACTAAGAGAAGATTGCGAGTAGATTTGGAGGTCATCCGCATACAGATGGTAGAGAGAGTTAATGTGCTTAGTGACAGAGGAAATAAAAAGAGAAAATAATACAGGGGACAACACGCCACCTTGCGGCACGCCAGCATTAATTGTATAATAATTAGAGGAGTATCCCTCAACATGTATGCGTTGCTGACGACCACACAAGTAAGATTGGAACCAGTCAGTCACCTCAGCAGACATGTTCAGAGAACGAAGTACGGCAAGTAGTATGTCAAAATTAACAGTATTAAAAGCATTACTGAAGTCTAGTAATGTTAACACCGTGACAAGTTGATTGTCCATACCAGCTCTGATGTCGTCCGTTATTTTAATTAAAGCAGTAGCCGTACTATGACCACGGCGGAAACCAGACTGAAAAGGATTAAGAAGGTTGTGTCTAGAAAGGAAAGGAGTCATTTGTTGATAAATAAGACGTTCAAAGACTTTTGACAGAAATGGAAGAATAGAAATTGGTCGAAACTCGGAATAAGCACAGGGATTTGATTTTTTAGGTAAAGGGATAATTTGAACATTTTTCCACACGGCAGGAAATGTAGAGGACTGGATAGAAAAGTTAAAAATAGACGTGATTATTGGAGCTATAATGTCAATAATGGGAAGAATCATTCTACGGCTAATACTGTCAGAACCGACGGCATCAGAGCTGATGTTTAAAACGTTTTTCTTAACGTCACTGACAGTGAATTGACAAAAAGTAAAAGCAGGAAAATCTGGAGTGGGTAAGGCTGAAAGTTGATTTAAAGTATTTGATTTAGTTAAATCATCTATGGTAGCAGGAGATAAAAAGTGCCGATTAAGCTGGTCTAAATTTAATTTATTTAGATCAATACTTTGGTGTGTTTTTCCAATTCCAAGTTTCTGTAGGAACTTCCAAATTTTAGAAGTATCAGACTCTTCATTTAAGCGTTCGTGAATGTAGCGTCGTTGTTTATCCCTACAAATTGTATTGCAGCGATTCCTTATTTTTTTATAATTCTCGCAATTTCTTATATTGGGGTTAGCTCTATATTTAGCCTTCAACATAATAATTATTTAATCGATACTTTTTACTATGATAGTATTAAAAAAAAAAACATAAAACTACACAAATATTTACGTATACGAGAAAGTAAATTATACGTTCCAGTCGGGCTACTTTTAAATTATACCCTACATACGTCCCTGGTTTTCCCATCGGGCGTGGTTAATTAAAAGATTGAAATTTTAAAATCCACATCGAACTTCCGTTGAAATATATTTTTATGGCAATCGTTAAAACTTTACACTGCGGTAGCTTCGGATAGGAATTGAACCATTACGTTTGTAACTCGGATGGAATTCAGAAGAACTTCCTCATGGAGTCATATTGTGGACTAGTCCTCTCATCAGTGTTCACGTCTCGGCACCGTATGTTAAAACAGGATACAAACTTTTTCAAGACTGTGAGTGAAATTAAATGGTATTTAATTCAATATTAAACTGCAAATGACTTAAGGTAGTAACATAGTTTTAAAAAAACCGTCTTAAATCGAAACTAATTTTATAAAGGTCAGCAAATATAATTTGAAATGTTTGTTACATAAACACTTCAAATACCCTATCTAGAAAAGAAAATGATGACGAATTCACCTTTCAAAATAAGAATGTTTTTGAAACGAGCTTAAGTTAATCAGTTATATTTCCTATTTGAAAATTTTTTTACTTGATTTATAATTATTATTAATTTTAGAATCGTAAATTTATTGGGACATTCAAAATTTTTAGTTAATATTTTCTATCAAAAAATATAAAAACTTGACTGTAATAAAATCCAATAACATCTTATATGAAATAAAAGGGACACATTATTTCTAAATTAGTTAAAAATATATTTTTGGAACTAGAACCTGCCCAAAACTGAGGTAGGGCACAGCAGGAAATTTCCTGCTCAAAATACGGATCAGCCCAACTGGGGTAGTAACCTCGACCTTACAAGCCGCAATCACAGCTAAGTTTAAAAAGAATACTGTT
The DNA here is from genome assembly GCF_905220565.1 of Melitaea cinxia. Taxonomy (NCBI): domain Eukaryota; kingdom Metazoa; phylum Arthropoda; class Insecta; order Lepidoptera; family Nymphalidae; genus Melitaea; species Melitaea cinxia. Next base: position 13,263,336 of record NC_059412.1, read on the forward strand.
TTTAAGCAGTGTTATGTTCCTGTTGGTGAGTAAGGTGACCAGAGCTCTTGGGGGGAATAGGAGATAGGGTCGGCAACGCGCTTTTGATGCTTCTGGTGTTGCAGACGTCTATAAGCTATGATAATTAATTATTAATATATTTTTTATGTAATCTGTAAATTAAATAGTTTCATACTCTCTAATCTCATTGACTCATGTAAGTTTGGTTGGTTTTAAGGCGCATCTACGCCACGTACTTATTATGTATTTTAGTCATTGGAAACTGTTCTGGTGATAATTTTCCAAATGTGTGTTTTTTATAAAAATTATTATAAACTGTTTGTTTCCATTAAAAATTAAATAAATAAATAAATAAATTGCTTACCATCAGGTGAGCCGTACGCTTGTTTGTCGATCTAGTTATATAAAAATAAAACCTCATTAAATATTATGCTACACTATAAAATTCAAGAAAATAAACCTCATTTTGACTATCTACGAAACTAAAACTATTACATTTTAATTTTGCGCAACACGGTAACCTCTGACTGACTAACATCGTGCTTATGTTGACACAGTTAAAATATGTACCGAACTCTGGATACAAGCAATGTTTTCACAATTTCATACACATCTCGGCTTTGAAACGCGACTACATTCGTTCGCTAATCCAGCTACCAAGCTGAATTCAATTTGCTAAGCAAACTATACTTCACAAACACTGCACTGTAATTTTACTTCTTTGTATGTTGAGAATTTACGCAAAGGCTCATTATTTATCTTTGTAACTATCTTAATTGAAAAAAAAATATTATTGTTAAAAAGTAAATTCCTACGTGTATTCAGGTAAATTTGTCCCTTATAAAACTAAAATTAATTTCTTTTTTAAGGTAGGAAACAGTAGGAAATATCCTGCTCCAAATCTGGAGCGACCTGACTGAGGAAAAGTACCTTGACCTTACAGAAGATCAGAGCTAAATAATACTGGTTTCTACCAGTATTGTGTTCCTGTGGTGAGTAAGATGACCAGAGCTCCTGGGGGTAGAGTTGGCAACACGCTTGCGATGCTTCTGGTGTTGCAGACATCTACAAGGTACGGTATAAGGTACGGTAATCGCTTACCATCAGGTGAGCCATAAGCTTGTTTGCCGACCAGTTGTATAAAAAAAAATAAATTTTATTGTTTGATATTTGAAAAAACTCTCAATATCAAGTGTATCCCTTTCACGCTAAAAATTTATTTTAACTCACTTGAAGAATGAAATTTTTAAAGTATAAAAATATGAAGAAGATATAATATATATTATGTAGAACAAACAAAAAAGTGCTCTAGGGATCTAGATGAGGAAACTCACAACAACATACATTTAGATCAGAAGCAAATATTTGTACAAAAACCATTACCTTTAACCATTCTTGGACTAAAATTACGCGCTTGATAGATCACATGTAATGCTTATCGCTGAGTTGCTTCACATAAAACCACATATTATTTTTACGTAATAGTGTTAAACAAATATTCAAATGTGTGTAAACAGTATTTGCCTTTTCATCCACAGAAATGACGCATTTATTTCCTTGAAATACCCACTAGTTAAATATGAGCCTGTTACACTCGTATCACATTACACTCACATTCACGTTGAAAAGAAAGTCAAGTTACAGACTCCAGAAAGCAGGAGGTGCTCAATTCGACTGTATTTTTTTTTAATGATTATCTTTTTATTCGAAAGTCTTATATATCCTTGTAGTGTGGAATAATTTAAATTTGATCGGAATCTGATGGGTACTTTTTGATTTTTACCAAATTACCTAAGTTGTCCCGCTTGCTCAGCGTGGTGACTATGGGCAAAACATATGAGTTCACGACATTTTTGGCGTGAATTTGTTGAGGCTTACGTCCAACAGTGAACTTTGGCAGGCTGAAATGATTATGATGATGACCTAAGTTGTATTACTTGTAGGCGTGATTTGAAGCCTATTTTTGTCGTTTTGCGAGAAAATATTTATGTAAAACAAAACATTTGAAACTCATATTTATCTACCGTCAAATGAAACCACGTTTGAGATTTTCAATTTCAGACTTCGCTTAATCGTTGGCGGCGTAGTGAAATGCAAATAAATGCATCTAATTAAAACCGGGCGAACAAGCTCTGTTAATACGGTTATTTACATTAACGGTTGAGTGCGAATTCCGTTCAGTTTCTGGAAAATATTCCACGCGGCAATACCGTGGAATTATTCCGAATCGTACCGCGAAGTTGTTCGGAGTTGTACAGTGGAATTACGCCAAGTGGCGCCAAGATTGGAACTTTCGAATGTCAATTAGTTTTGAGAAGTATGTAAATCATTTTCAAATTGCTATTGCTGCGTGGATGTCTTTAAGGCTTTATTACGTATTTAATAGTTGAGGTCTAACCTTAAAGCTATATTACCGATATTTGGACGCCGCGTTGGCGCAACGGTCACAGCCATGGATTGTGCCTGTTGCGCTGGCGGTTGCGGGTTCGATCCCCGCATATGACAGACATTTGTATTCGCCATACAGGTGTTTGCTGTGATCTGGGTGTTTGTGCAGTCTTTTTGAGTCTTCCCGCCGTGCCTCGGAGTTAATCTGTCGGTCCCGGTTGTTATCATGTGCACCTGATAGCGATCTTTACACATAGTAGATATTTGATGTGATTTTACTTCAAGCTCAAATCATTGTTTTTGTACATAAGTACAGATCAGGATTTTAGGTATAATTACATATATGTATACTAAATTTATTTAAATCTCAAACGTCAATCATCTTCGTGTTTTCTTCATTCTGCGTGATATTGATGAAATCATTTATGCTGTCTTGTCATTACTAAAAGATATTTGTTTAAAATTTGTAATTAACAATAAATTAAAAAAAGCACTAGTGTGCTTTAGACCACACGACTGAAGTAAACCTTCTTTAATTGCTCCCACTAGAGTAACATACAAAACGTTACTCTCTCTCTTTCTATCTTCACTAACGTATATCTCTCTTTCAACTTCCGTTTGCCTCTATCGATCACACTTTTCGTAACGATCTCGTCACGCATTCACCAGATAACTCCCCAAGTGAAGCATGCGTAAAGAAGTTTTACTACAACGACGTTGAAGTTAGTTTTTGTCTGAGTCACAGATATTCGTATAGTATATAATTAAGTGTGCACAATTATACATATATCACGTTCTAAGTAATCATGTCGTTCGAACCAATTGTTCTTAAAACCCATGGAGGGGAAGTCTGGTCTTTTCGCCGAGGCCAGCCTGGAGGGATCCTGTTGCCTGCAGATCCGGGACCCTCCAATTAAAGCGGCTGAAGGCTCCTGCAGGGATTTTGGTCGATATTGCACCCCACAGTGCTGAAGCCGACATACGGTCTAGGACTGCCTACCCGGGCGTCCTGGATATCACCCGTAAATGGGTTCCCCTGCGATACCAAAAAAAAAAAACTGTGTAGCTTACTTACAATATTTGGGTATATTTATCGTATTCCATATGTTTGGAATGTTTTAGATTTAGGATGGACTATTCGTCTTCGGTGCGACAAAGCCAGCCCTGCGGTCACCAACCCGCCTGCCCAGCGTGGTGACTTTGGGCAACACATATGAGTTCACGCCATTTTTGGAACGAAGTTGTGGAGGCCTATGTCCAACAGAGGAATGCGATAAGCTGAAGTGATGAGTGATTTAAAAGCTTTCATTTCTACGATCTTTTAATTTTTTTAAGGTTGTAATCTCAACCTCATAGAAATCTCCTTTATGTCTTCTCCATTCTACGTGACATTAGCGAAATCTTTCATACTTTATTAAAATTCATTACCAATTGAATTGAAACTAGTATTACTAATATTAAATTTAATATAGTGACTACACAAGATAACAATATAATGTAAAAAAGGAAGTAATTACGAAAGACACGAAATATATTACAATTTATTAATAAATACATATTAATGTATTTTAATTAAACCATTCGTTCGTCTGTATTATTATTAATACAACGAATGACGCGTGTTAATTAATATTTCTTGAGTTATAATCCCATACGCTCTTTAAGTAATATAATTGTGTTTGCTAGCAAACGACAAAAAACCGACTTCATTTACATCGACAAGTAATGCAAGTTAAGTAGACGAAAAAAATTAACAAACGCACGTACCTCCACTACGATTTTCGAAGATTTCCCTCGATTTCTCTGGGATTCCATCATCAGATCCTAGTTTCCTTATCATGGTACCACCCTTGGGATATCTCCTTTCCAACGAAAAAGAGAATTATCAAAATCGGTTCATAAACGACTAAGTAACCTCCTCCTTGTTTGAAGTCGCTTAATTAAACAAAGCGATATTTAAAATCATTCTCCTTATTACTTACAATGTATTGTATGCGTTAATATTTTATTTGAATATAAATATTTGAACACGCGTTGTAATTAAATCCTCGTCGTGGTTACTTTTGTTTTGTGTTTCTTGATTTAACGTCTTATTGAGTAAAGGATTTTGAGATTTTCTGTGACTTATAATGCTTTCATATGTGTTATTTGGTAATTGTATTAAGTAATTATTAAGTTATCTTATATAGAAAATAGGTATAACTATACCCGTATATTATACCCGGTATTACCATACCCGTGCGAATAATTCGCACTAAATAAGTAAAAAAAATACTGTCTGTCACTCTTGTTGACGTTGTTTCAGAATTAAAGCTGTCGTATTACAAAAACAAAGCAATAATACATTTTTTAGTTGTTGATGCCAGTAGAGCAAGCAAATGTCTATAAAATGATATATAATTTATGTGGAGTAATTTTGAGGTTTTTTCTAAAAAGGGAGGCAAACATCTTAACCTTAGCGTATATATGACATGAGATACTATAGGAATGCATTGGATTGCAATTTTCAACAGTAATTTTTATCCCATGGTCGTATGTTTCTAAGTTAGACAAGAACAGTAAAGCATAGGCGTAACAATCAACTGATATAATATATTTTTTTAAAAAATTCACAATACAAATATACTTGATATATAATATTTATTTATTTATTTTATTTTTACTAAGCAAATAATATATAAATTATTTATTTATTTATTTATTTACAGAAAAAAAAAGATACAGTTTATGTGATAAACAGTGCAGCAAAAACAATGAATAGTTTAACAGTACACTGTGTTTCTAAAGTAATAATACTAAAGTTAAGATGATACGTACAACCCTGAAGTGGACAACTGGGGTACCGCCAACAGCGACAATGAACTCCTCATGTAATCCACACAATGACAGGCTTAAAGGCTTAATCTTTAACAGAGAGGGCTGTTTTTGTGCAACTTCAGGATTTTTAAATCTTTTGAACGATTTCGATGCCAGCCTTTGAAGAATTCCTTCTGAATGATTTTATTGAAATAAATATTTATCAAGCTAGGATTAAAATATAAGTTGACGATACTTGTTACATAAAGCTGACTTTATATTATTTGTAAATAAGATAATATATTTTTATTTATTTGACACTTGCTACTAATATTAGTCACACACTTTCATATATCAATATGGGTTTTTACTATAATTTTGTAGGTGTGTGTGTGAATAAATCTATTATTATAAATTAGCCACAACAAAATTAAATTTTTTATAGGAGGACTTTCTCATATTGGGACTCTTAAGTATTTGCTTTTGTACGTGTGTGTTTATATATCTATACTAATATTATACAGTTGAAAAGTTTGTTTATTTGTTTAAAGGTGATAATCTCAGGAACTACTGGTTCTAATGTTTTTGCGTTGGATAGTAGATGTAGCGAGGAAGGATATAAGCTTATATAATATCACGTGGTCGTATCGTACAGGAGTTGAGCATTACTAAGAAATGTTACGAAAACGAAAAAAAAAAATTGAGAGCTTCTGCTGCGTGCGCTGCGTTAACGATTGAAGCTACCCAAAAATTTTATGTATGACGGAATTGATCATCATTGAAAGTTAAAAAAAGTCCGCGACAGCATATTTCTATCTTTTAAGATTAACTCATTGTAACACTTTTGTGAGAGTGTGCATGTGTGAGTTTACTATATTCATGAGCACATAATTACACATTAGTAGTTAACGCGTTTACATGTATGCCTGTGTGTGTAGTTAATGAATTGTTCTAATTTGTACTGATATAATCTGAATGGGAAGATTATTGTTTCAATCAATAGTTAATCATCATTTAGGATTTCGTATTGCTAATTGAATTGGTGTAACTAATTCCAGATCTTTGGAGGCGACTGAAACAAATGAAAATCTGAGGCTACAAGATCAAATGGGTCTCAACTGTTTTATGGTCACTTCTAAGATATTCATATGAAGAAATCAAACACCTTTTCTGACTGACTGTCAATTGATTTGATATACAGTATATGAATAAGTAATTAAATTGATTAGATATACAATATATGATTAAGTAACCAATGACAGAACTAGTGCTCGCTTCAAATCCAGCAACCAGAATGAATCTTCCGTTCCTTCTTCTAGCTTACCAACAAATTATCCGCCACTTAGCATACCCCACTGTAATCGATTCCAATTGGTTTAAATGAAAATTAATTTAGTTGCCAGATTCTTACAATATTTAATAGCAAAATTAAAAATAACTATAAATTTTAATGAAATAATACAATCTTTTTATCGTAAATTACAATTAAATAAATAAAAATCACAACATTCAGATATATCGAAACTACTCCAAAATGTAGCTCCACTTTTTCAAAAATATCGTCACGTTTATCCGCTACTAGAGCAAAACGTATGTCGTCACAAAACGTCACAATTTTTCTTCCTCGTTGAATTCGCCATTTTGGCGGACAGAAAAACAAACGAAAAGTGACGGAAAAGTGTCTTTCACTTTTTGATTTCAATTTTAAAAAGTCACTTTTTCATGGTATCAAAACCTCAGTTACAAATAATACAACCAAAAAGATTTTATTGCAAATTTTAACTAGAAAATACAAGAAGACTTTTTCCCCGACCGAATTATATTTAAAATAAATATTTTCCATCAGCGATATCAATAAAAAGCGAACGAGGTCACGTGGCAAAGCGTGAGGCCCGCTGATATAAAATAGGTTTTGAATTGAAGCTGTCTCATGTAACCAGAACGCAATTTCCCTTGAGAAGTACACACCTATAAAGGTATATATTTTGATGCGAATCCGATGTTATTGTGATTACGGTAAGATGACATCACATATTAGCGATATGATTTTTGATACCTTATTAATTTACAATTATATATTACGAAAGAAAGACAACTTTTAACAAGCTTTTATTTATTAGCCATATTTCGGTAACAGTTTACAAATTATAAAAATTAAGTAGTAAAAATTAATATAATTAATAGAGATCGCTTTTCAGCGATAAAGCAACTCTTTGTACCTTATGATACTTTGTTAAAATCAATCTGATATGTATTATTTCTGTTTTGGTGTGCAATAAAGTGTATTGTCATGGTATTGTTATAATTATGACTGAAACATAAAAAAATACAAAAAAAAAACAAAAGGATGAGTAACACAAAAGTAACAAAAAAGAAAAAAAAATCCAATTAGGTTTCTGCCTCAGCATTGTTTTTGGCGGCAAAAATTTGCTGTCAAAACGCTGTTTTACTTGCAGAAACTGTAATGACAACTTAAGACATATATAGTATTTAAGAGTTATAACAATATAAACAGATAATAATAGATACTTTTACACAGAGAAGTAAGAAGTCGTAACAGATATATTTACAGATATATTTGTCCATACAGGAGAAAATAAATAAATAAAAACAAATGCATATATACTTAAACAAACATGCATGAGAAATAAAAAATAGAATATAAAGAGAGTGTAAGGTCGGCAACATGTTTGCGATTCTTCTGGTGTTGCAGGTGTTTTTAGGCTACAGTAATATCACTTACTATCAGATACGCTTATTTGACGTAGTTGTATAAAAAAAACCAAATACCAATTCATGTGGCAACATACATAAAAATACAGTCGAATTGAGAACCTTCTTTTTTGGTTTGAAGTCAAGTTTATATAAATACTAGCTGACTCGGCAAACTTTGTTTTGCCGCTAAACGCTATTTAAAAATAGGGGTTGGTTGTAGAAGGGGGAAAATTTAGGGTTGTATGTATTTTTCAACGCCAAATCATAATAAAATATAAAATATATAACTTATATAAAAATTAAACAAAAAAAATTAGGCGTGGACTACCCTTAACATTTAGGGGGATGAAAGATAGATGATATTCGATTTTACGATATGCACACAAAGTTTCATGAGAATCGGCCAAGCCGTTTCGGAGGAGTTTAACTACAAACATCGCGACACGAGAATTTTATATATAAGATTTATTTACGGTAGAGTTTACCAAGATAGAAAATTGTCACTTATAAAGTATAAAGTACAGTAGTCTACCCAGGTCCTAGCGCTGAATCAAATTGAGGTCACGTGACAGAGCCGGCGACCGGCGTAGTTCATCAACCTTCATTAAGTGATCCTTTTCTATAGGGAATAATTGGAAAAGTTAGGGGTAATGTTCCGCAGCTGTGAAGTTACAGGGTTACGTAACGGCTTCTAACTGTGAAAAGCTATTTCATTAGTCCTTGCAATGGTAACGATGGGGCTAAATTGGTTTTAGATGTCTTTTAATTTTGACAATTTAGGAAATGTCACTTGTGGTATTTTCGTAAGACTTCAGTCAGTGTCAGTAGATGATTGATGCGGTAACATGGGATATTTTTTCATTGATAAACAATTAATGAATCAAGAAACTAAAACACTACTACGTGACTTATATTTGTGTAACATACACATACATATTTGTGTACAAACACACCACACACACACACACACACACACACACTTACATCTGCATTTATTTTGCGGAGGGGTGTAGGCTACGAGTATAATACATCACATAAAAATCCATAATTAGAACGGTCAATTTAAATAAAAAACGTTACAAATCACACGACATTTGCAATTTATTATACATGAACAATATACTCTGTACCTTTGTCACGGTCTTTGTACTCAATTCCTAGTTTAGAATCTCTTGAATATAATACTGCCGTTACTTGTTAGAATGTTAAGCGGGCGTTAACCCCAAAGGGTTTACGATTTTCCTTGAGATTTTATCATTGATTAAATATTAACTTTTCATAATCTTTGTTATTCTCATCATATCGTTTTGTTTTGTCGTTATTAAGATTTGTAAAATGTGTTTAAACAGTTAGTAAAAAACAATTGATAAAATAGATTAAAATATGTACATTAATAATACATTAAAATACATTAAATAAATAAATAATACTGCTTTCAAGCATTGTTGGTGAGTAGGGTGATCGAAGCTTCTGGGGTAGGGTCGGCAATGCGCTTGCGATGTTTCTGGTGTTACAGACGTCTATAAGATACGGTAATCGCTTACTATCAGGTGAGCCGTACTCATTTTTACCGACATAGTTGTGTAATAATTGTGTTTGCTCGCAAACGAAAAAACCGACTTCATTTACATCGACAAGTAATACAGCGTAAGTAGACGAAAGAAAATTAACAAACGCACTAGTCGTCACTACGATTTTCGAGGGTTCCCCTCGATTTCTCTGGGATCCTATCATCAGATCCCGGTTTCCTTATCATGGTACTACCCTTGGGATATTTCCGTATTATTATTCGACCGTATATATATATCGCTTCAGCCTGTAATATCCCACTACTGGATATAGGCCTCTTTCCCCATGTAGGAGAAGGATCAGAGATCCACCACGCTGCTCCAATGCGGGTTGGCGGATAAATATATATATATATATATATATAATGTCCTCCTTTTTGAAGTCGGTTAAAAATCATACAGTGCTGTGATATATATTGCATTATTAAAGAGTAGATAGTATATAACTATTATATAATTATATTACATAGCATTAAGAAACGATCACTATGTACTTTATTATTGTTAAAAATTCTTTTGTGTAATTTATTTACATTCGCAGATTTAAGTTTCCCTTTGTAAAGTTGAGGTTGACGAATTTTTTTCAGTCAGAGATACTCAAAAACACAACGGTTCCAGTTTACTATTCATCTTAAATAGAACGATGGTTTTAATAGCGGGTTTCCTGGTAAATTTCCGTGGTGTGCAGATTTAAAACGCTTTTCGCTTATTTCCGTAGCAATTTGCATCATGACTTCATCTTTGCTTTGATGGTGAATTGTGAAGGATATTTTATTTTAATAAACCTCGAAGAACTGCTTGGTGCTCATACGTAAAAGTTACGTTTATTTATTTACAAAACTCCGAAACTTTTTAACCAGTCGCCAAGCTGACAAAAAAGTTAATTTTTTTTTAACTAAATGTGTTCAGTGCAAAAAAAACTTTTGCTACCCACGTTTTGTTGAAAAAGATTAATTCTTTTTTTTCTTCATTATATTAGGTATAACTTAATTACAGCTATCGATATTTTTATTTCATATCCTTAAAGACGCACCAGACTTCCCTTAATTAATGCGACACAGGGTGATTATGCCCTGTATTTTGAGTATAGCTATAATTTATAAACCAAACAAGTTGTTAAAAAACGCCTTCAGATGTATGTCAATTAATTCATTATTATTAATATTCAAAGCAAAAAAAAAACGTATATATTTTTACATGAAGCCAAAAAAGGATTTAAGTTTCTTAAATTTGACAGGGTCTATTAAATTTGACATAAGCCTTGTGTCACCACAATTTAAGTTTATTACCAGGTGTATAGGCCTTGTATCGAAGGAATGGAAAGTATTAAAAAGTTAATGTCGCAGCGAACGCGTTAACAGCTAATGAGACTTAAGCTAGAAATTGAGAAGAAGCAGCCAGGAGTGATCAACAGAAATGGCGCGGTCTTTCATCACGACAACGTCCTACCACATACATTTTTAGCCATTCAACAAAAAATGAGTGAGATTGACTGGGGAGTCTTAATTCATCCATTTATAGCCCTGATCTTGCACCCTCAGATATCCATCTGTTTTCGTTTCTTCAGAATTCATTTAGTAGTGTAAAGTAAACATCAAGAGAGGATTGTCAAAACTATTTGACCCAAAATTTCTATATCAACGGAATCCTGTCCACTACCTATGATGGTGATGTAGATGGTGGTAAGTTATCGAACAAAATGGTACATCATCATCATCATTTCATCATTTCAACTTATCACAGTCCACTGCTGGACATAGGCCTCCACGAGTTCACGTCAAAAATGGCGAGAACTCATGTGTTTTGTCCATAGTCTCCACGCTGGGCAGGCGGGTTGGTGACCGCAGGGCTGGCTTTATCGTTGACGTAGACGTTGTTGCCCGTCATAGGCCTTATTTCAAAGCCAGGAGTTAGACTTATATCCCGCCATTGATCCGTTTTTTAAGTTCCAAGGTGGTAGTGGAACTGTGTTATCCCTTAGTCGCCTCTTACGACACCCACGGGAAGAGAGGGGGTGGCTATATTCTTTACTACCGTAGCCACACAACGTATGGTATAAAACATATATATCATCGCTTCAGCCTCTAATATTCGACTACTGGGAATAGGCCTCTTTCCCCATATAGAAGAAGGATTAGAGCTTAATCCACCACGCTGCTCCAATGCGGGTTGGCGGATATATCCCCTACTATGAGTAACGATCGCTGTCAGGTGTACATGATAACAACCGGGACCGTCGGCTTAACGTGCTCTCCGAGGCACGGTGGGGAGACCCACAAGGACTGCACAAACACCCAGATCACGGCAAACATCTGTATGGCCAATACAAATGTTTGTCATGTGCGGGGATCGAACGCGCAACCGCCAGCGCAAAAGGTACAATCCATGGCTTTAACCGTTGCGCCAAAGCGGCGTCAGCGTCATATATATCATAATTAATGTAAATAACTTTTGTAAAATCTTACCTTAAAATTCTGTATAAAATACGAAGAAACTTTTCCGCGACCTAATATAACAAAGTTGCGCTTATTTCGATTCACCAACGATGCTCAAAGTTTGTTTTGAGCGTAATTTTGAATTCTTTTGTAGTTTCCTCAAGTGCTTACTTTTCCATACATTCTTACTTCTCTACCAACATTATATGCCGTTGGGACAAGAGGAGGGAAACTGAGGAGAGGCGAGGGTGGAGAGGAGGCTGGTCATTTCTTTTGTTGAGAGCGGTATGATCGTTCAAGAACTCATTTTCTATAAAATTTTGTAATATTTAATAGTAAAAAAATCAAGTTAACTGTTAAAACGTTTTTATTTGTAACCTTTCAACTGCTGGCGTTACACAAACATTTTTATAGTTTTTTTTTTGTATCGAAATGTATAATTTTTATAGATTTATCAAATCTAAACGATCGTTCAAGAACTCATTTTCTATAAAATTTTGTAATATTTAATAGTAAAAAAATCAAGTTAACTGTTAAAACGTTTTTATTTGTAACCTTTCAACTGCTGGCGTTACACAAACATTTTTATAGTTTTTTTTTTGTATCGAAATGTATAATTTTTATAGATTTATCAAATCTAAACGAAAACTTAGTTATCACATACCTTGAACTTAACTGCACTATAGAAAATGTAACTAAGGTTAGCTAGGAACTTAGGTAGGGCCCAGTAGTTTGTTTGCTAACTTAGTTGTATTAAAAAAATATCCAAGTTAATTACAAGTTATATTAACCGAACTGTTCAATCACGACTGTTTTCACACGCGCTAACTGGCCCGGTTAACACGTTTAATTTTCTGCATGATATCTAACCGGATTAAATTATGGAGTTTTACATTTAAAATTTAAAATTTTCAACGCCCGGTTCGGCTTTTGACCGGTTTTCGACCTTTAGCTGTTTGCTTTGACCTGCATGCTTTAAATTTTTTATTTTTAAACCGGTAATGGAATTCTCATTATATGACTTAAAATGGGTGGGCCGTGAAGTGACTATACTACGCTATGTACTAGTTATACATATATAGGTACACTATACTTTTCCAGTTTCATAAGTTTTCACAGCTTTATATTTTGTTTTTCAACAGTCGAATAAAAATATTATTTGATATCAATTATCTAAATGTTCTAGATATATTTTCTGCATAGTCGATAGCCCAACTAACTAAACTTCCAGGCTATGCTACAGATTTTGAAATTGTGGTGAAAAAGAAAGTTTTTTTTTTATAGTTCTTATTGAAAATCTAAAACTTTTTTATGTCAAGAAAATATGCATGTATAATGTTTTTTATAAGCCATCCGATGACAAGCAATTATCGTAGCCGATGCCTAGCATCAAAAGCAATACAAGAGCAACAATCAACTCTAAGGTTTAACACAGCTCAAGGGTAATGCTATCTTATTCACTATAGAAACACAACACACTCGAAAGCGGTGTTCACGATTCAGCCTATAATATCCCACTGCTGGGCATAGGTCTCTTTGTCCATGTAGGGAAAGGATCAGAGTTGAATTCACCACGCGGCGCCACTGCGGGTAGGCGGATAAGCGGAGAGCAGGGCTATTATTTAGCTTCGATGTTCTGTAAGTTTGAAGTGATCGGGCTCGGATAGGTTACGAGCTGCTGCAAATCTTGAGCAGGACATTTCCTGCTGTCTCCTGCCTTAATAGAAAACTGTTCAAAATCTAACAACGTGTCTCATTGTCTTGCTATCACTAAGACAATATCCATTCACATAAACGTTTTTTTTTGTTATCTTGTGAACTGTCGCTTAAAAGACAGTAGTCGTATTACGTCACTCCCTCGGGAGTGTGAGTAAATGTGTATGTAGCGACTCGCTTCTGTTGTATTTTCTTTATAAATTTTAAAATAGAAACGCAATTTTGTCCCGAAGGCTGTTGTCGGATAAGCAAGTCAAACGCAAGATATTTCAAAACCTCGATTTGATAGGATCGTAGTTGCAAAGTGAGGTTATAAATAAAAAGTTTTTATTCTAAAATTATAATTTTTTGTGCGTGGTGGTGTAATTGACTGTATAATTGACTGTAAGTGTATATTGACTAGCCCGTTGGCGCAGTTTGTAGTGACCCTGCTTTCTGCTCCGAGGATTGTGGGTTCAATTTCCACCCCGAGTTTGGGTGTAGTACAAATATTTATTGATGTGTTTATATATGTATTCTTTATAAGAATGTATATCGAAAAAAATGTAGCTATACCAGTGGCTGTTACCTATAACACAAGCATTAAGTTGCTTACTTTATGAACGACGGATGGACGTGTGTGTATTGTGTAGATATTTATTATTTATTTATAATTAGAGTTTTTATAAGTATTTTTAATAAATTATCTGTTCTTGGTATTGGTAATAGTGTAATGTTGACAGAAATTCAATATTGGCCGATAAATCTCGATTTCGTTTCATGCTCGGAGTAAGTATTTTTATGTGTGCAAATATATACATTTAACCGACTTGAGACCGAATGAGAAGCGGTTTTCAATTTGGTTGGTATTTTTTATGTATATATGCTGATTACGCCGAGATTGCTCATACGATTTACGTGACTCTTACGTGATGTCCTAATGTATGGGTTTCACAAAAATAAATCGTACGAATTTAAAAATAGCATGGTCTCCTGTCAAAAGATTTTTATTGTAATATGAAACTTTGAATAGTTACGAGTTCTATAAATAACTCACTATAGACGGCGCCGCGGTCGCTTAGAACTGAATATGCAATCATTATATCAAAAATTTCGATCCAACGGGTACATCGTTCAATAGCTTAATTGGCTAGAGCACCGACACGGTCAGTCGGAGATGCAGGTTCAATCCCGCTGGGACGGTCGTTTTTTGATATGACATTAAAAAATGTTTAGAATTCCCTGATGTGTGGGTAACACAAAAATAAATCGTACAAATACACAATACTTCAACATTAACTCGAATTTATTATGTACCTAGTTACCTAGTGATAATGTCGATAATACTGATGTCCGGTAAAACTCGAATGACTTTAATGTAAAATATTTGCTATTTCGTCATATAAAAAATTGATTCAGTTTGGCTTAATAGTTTTTATTAACTAGGTGGTCAAACTAGAAGCCACTAGCTCTCCAGATTCTTGAAAAGTGTATAAAGTTATTTGTCTAAGTTATTATAATAAAGACTTGACGAACAATATTATTATAACACTTTTCCATTTCTCTGTATATACTACTAACATATGTTAGTTACCTTTATATATATTCTGAATATCAATACAGGTATTTTTTATTTATATACTTACTTTACAGACTTTCGTTCAATTATGAGCGACTCCATAGAACTCTCAAATACAATTCGAATAATCGTATTTCTGTTCAATTTTTAATGTGGAGCAGTCACCTTGTGTATCAAATTTAAGTGTTCATTGAAGTGTGTCGTATGTTTTACAGTGTAACACAATACAAGGTTGCGTGTCTGTATTAACTGTGGAACTAACGCATGTGTGCTAACGTGTTGATGTGTGAGTCAATTGACACCTCAAAGGAACAATGTGCCAACTGAATTGTAGGTATATTCTATTTTAAAGGTAGACTATTAAATGTCTTCTAAAATCTAAAAACGGCCAAGTGCGAGTCGGACGGACAACTAAATACTATGTATGGGATTTTAGGGGGGGGGGGGGGGATATATTTTTTATTTTGTTTTTAGTATTTGCTGTTATAGCGGCAACAGTAATACATAATTTGTGAAAATTTCAACTGTCTAGCTATCGCGGTTCTTGAGATACAGCCTGGTGGTAGGCAGACGGACGGACAGACGGACGGACAGACAGCGAAGTCTTAGTAATCGGGTCCCATTTTTGTGTTATATGTATATTTATTTATATATACATTTTTTATATAAATATTAAAATCTACTATATCACTCGGCTGTTACCTATAACATAAGCATTAATTTTCTTACCTAAGGAACAGACGACCGTGTGTTTATGCTTAAAAAAAACCTACAGACAGATTAGAGACAGATAAAAGAATTTAATGAAGATCAAAGAGCAGTACTGTCATGGTGTATAATTAACAAATAAATATGATTAGTAACGGATAAATATGATCAGTAACAGATAAATATGATCAGTAACAAATCAATATGATTAGTAACGGATAAATATTATCAGTAACGGATAAATAAACGCTACTAATGTCAACATATCGTAATTGACGCTGCAAGAGATTTCTAGTGCCTTTATAGAAAACCAGCGCTCTCCGTAATATTATTTTTATAAACATATATTTTTATATAGTATATACATATATACCCTTTTATACAAACTTGTAATGACATCAACAAACATAAGAAAAAAGATTTAATCAATTTGGTACATTCGTAAATTATCCGTTTATATTTTGGCGATCCATTATTATCTAATATATAAAATTCTCGTGTCGCGGTGTTTGTAGTTAAACTCCTCCGAAACGGCTTGACCGATTCTCATGAAATTTTGTGCGCATATTGGGTAGGTCTGAGAATCAAACAACATCTATTTTTCATCCCCCCAAATGTTAAGGGTAGTCCACCACTAAATTATTTTTATAAATTTTTAGATAAATTATTTATTCTTTATTTTATTACGATTTGGCATTAAAAATACATACAACCCTAAACTTTCCCCCTTCTACCACCAACCCCTAATTTAAATAGCGTTTAGCGGCAAGACAACGTTTGCCGAGTCAGCTAGTTATATATAAAAAGTACACGAAGTTTTAACTAATGTTTGTATACTAGTAATCATGTTTATTGCATGTTAAGTACGGAACCGTACTATCTATCATACAGTACCCTAAGCTCATCCATGAAAATGCCGAGCATGCATTTAATATCCATATTCAATAAACAACGGAAAACCGATGCAGCCCATGTCGCAACGTCCGTCCAGCCACGAGCCGCCGACGCAGCGATTTCGTCATATTTTAAATTTAATTTCATTATTAATTTTTATACAAAATTTTGTCATTCCTAATTCTCGCATCGAATAGGTTTCACATCTCTTAATTGTAATTTTATTTTAATTAATTAAAGTATTTTTTAAGTCATTTTGGTTTTTTTTCGATCCATCGGCTGCAGTAAACGTAATTGGCGCAGTCGGTAGGATACTCGCGGGCCGGTTCGCGAGCATTAGAATTTTCTCATATCGATATTCGCGTTCGCGAGTCGCCCGGGAGGCTGTCAAGTCACGCTACGAGTATCCAGAATCTACGGAGCTGCCAAGCTGAGTGGAGAATCCAAGCATCGATTCACGAAAAAGAGCCAGAGATGAAACATATGTAAGTACACTTGAATCTTTCTCGTGTTGCTTCCTTCTATCCTAAGTCATTTTATCCTCAAGATTTTTCATCACGAAAAGCCTTGTCCCCGGGAACCTGCATCCCGTCAGGCTCGTCGTTATATAGTAGATAGTTATAGAAATATAGACAGTAAATTAGATTTTAATTTAAATATTTCATATAATTCAAACATGTCATACGATCCCGACGTTATTTTTAAGGCCTTACGCCTGGTGCCAGAGTTCGATGGTAACCCGAATATATTAACTAGGTTCATAAATATATGTGATCAAATAGTTTTGCAATATGCGAGTGCCGAGCCAGGTAGTGAATTAAGTAATTTATGTCTCTTAAACGGTATACTAAATAAAATAACAGGGTCCGCCGCGTCAACTATTAATTCCAACGGCATCCCTGACACTTGGACTGGTATAAGATCAGCATTAATTAATAATTTTTCGGATCAAAGAGATGAAACGGCTTTGTACAATGACCTCTCCTTAGCTACGCAGGGTAATAAATCCCCTCAGGAATTTTATGATCAATGTCAAACCTTGTTCAGCACTATAATGACATACGTAACGTTACATGAGAGCTTACAGACGACAATTGAAGCTAAGCGGACACTTTATAAAAAGGTTACAATGCAGGCCTTCGTACGAGGTTTAAAAGAACCCCTAGGTTCACGTATCCGTTGCATGCGCCCGGAAACTATTGAAAAGGCTTTAGAATTCGTTCAAGAAGAACTAAATGTAATTTATTTACAGCAGCGTAATGATCTTCCTAAGCATAATACTCAGAATACGTCTAAAGCTACGTCACATAACATAGTATTAAATACGCCCAGCGCTATGCGACCCGTACCTAACTGGCCCGTTCCAGTAGGACCGCGTTATTACCAGCCGGAACCCCAAGGTTTTAGATTTAACTCTCCTATCGCACAGCCCCAAGCTTTTAAGTTCAATAGTCAACAAAATCGTTTCCCTAGTCGAACCCAACAAATGTTTCGCGCACCACCACCGAATTACAACCCCCAAAGTAATGTGTTTCGCTTACCACCCCGATCAAATCCACCACAAAATTTTAATGCGAAACCAATGAGTGGAGTTCAACATTATACTCCTAAGCCTATGATATCAGGTCATGATTGGCGTAAATCTGGGAACCCACCACCAACTAATTATTTTAAAACACGCGAGGTCAATCTAAATGAATTTTATTCACCCGACTGTTCATACTATACTGACTATCCGGACTATGACTATTATACAGACCCGAATGACTACTTCAACCCCTATGATTATGCTGCCAACCCGACTTACTGTAACGATAGTTATGACAATGAAATAGTAAATGAGTTAGAATCTCAGCCAGGCCCTAGCGGTGAATCCCAACCTCAGGATTTTCAAGTAGACAAAAAATCAAAAGAGCAAGGATAGACGTTAATTTACAGACTCAACGACAGTTGCCCTATATTGAAATCTCACAGCCACCTTTAAAGTTCTTGATAGATACAGGTGCTAACCAATCGTTTATTAGCCCCGAGGCCGTACAAAATTTTTATCCTAATTATCCTTTAAATTATGACCCCTTCGAAGTTACAAACGTACATGGTATTAGTAGAAATGATTATTCCGTAACACTGCCCTGTTTTAACGAATTCAATGAAGATAATAATATAAAGTTATTCGTTTATCGTTTTCATGATTATTTCGATGGTTTAATAGGGTTAGATTTATTATCTGAGTGGCAAGCTAAAATAGATTTAAAAGATTTCAAATTAATTACACGAAATGCAACAAACTTTATTAAGGTTTACAATTCCCGTAACGTTAATTTATACGAAGATATTATCCCAGGTAGAAGTTCAAAATTAGTAAAAATACCCATTAACGCCCCGGATGGCGAAGTTTTTATTAACGAACAAGTTCTATGTAATTGCATTATTCACGAATGTCTTACAACTGTTACCGGTAGTCGCGGATTTGTAGAAATAGAAAATCCTTCACCTAACGACATCATATTTTCATTAGATCAACCCGCTTACGCTGAGATATTCAATTTTAATTGCAAACCATTAGGAAAATCAAACCGAGTAAATGAAGTATTGTCGCGATTACGTACCGATCATCTTAATGAAGAAGAAAAGGCTAACTTGTTAACACTTTGTGCTCGTTATGCAGATGTGTTTTATATAGATGGGGAGCCATTAACTTTTACTAACAAAATTAAACATCGCATACGAACGAAGGACGAAGTTCCTGTATATACTAAAAGCTATCGATATCCTTTTATTCACCGACAAGAGGTTAGAGACCAAATCTCAAAAATGTTACAACAAGGTATAATTAGACCATCAGACTCTGCATGGAGTTATAATAATAATAATAATAATACACTTTATTGTACACCAAAAACAGAAATAATACATATCAAAGAAAGAAAGAAAATATTGACAATATATTCATTAGGTACAAAGGGCGGCCTTATCGCTAAAAAGCGATCTCTTCCAGGCAACCTTAGGGCAAAGGAAATGGTCTAGCGTCAGCATAGGTGTACAAGTTACTACAAATTTGTTATAAATATTCAAATAATTAAACATATACATACATACATACCTACATACATAAATAGATACATAAATACATACATACATACATAAATAGATACATAAATACATACATACATACTGACATATATACATATATACCCACGTACATGCAGACATACATGTAAATACATATATGTATACATTATAATTATGAATTACTTGTTTATTGTTGAGTTTGAAGAAAATGCTTCCAAACAGTCTTTTTAAAAAGTGCAGGTGTTTGTACACGTCTGATATTCAAGGGCAAGGTATTCCATAAGCGAGAGGCTTGAACTGTAAAAGATTTGTCATAAAAGGAAGAGGAGTGAGAAGGAATTTCAAGAAGAAAATTACTGTCAGAACGAAGACAGCGTTCGTGAGAATCACCAAGGAATTTGAAACGTTCTTTCAGATAGGAAGGGGTAAAGGGATTAAATAAAATGGAGTAAAGTAGGGTAAGAATATGAGTATTCCTGCGAAGGCGAATTGGGAGCCACTTGAGTTTTTTGCGAAATTCCGAAATATGGTCATATTTGCGTAGTCCAAAGATAAATCTTATACATACATTCTGAATGCGCTCAAGCTTATTAAGCTGCTCCTCTGTAATGTCAAGATAGCAAGTATCAGCATAATCAAGAATTGGTAATAGGAGACTATGTGCAAGAGCAATTTTAGTAGGAATGGGCAGAAGATTACGCAATCTGCGGAGAGACCCAACCGAAGCGAACAGTCTGCGACTAATTTCACATATTTGAGGACCCCAAGAGAGATGTTGGTCAAAGATAACACCTAAATTTCTCACGCTTTCGCTATATGGAATGGTGAATCCATTAAATGTAACAGGAGATAGCTCAGATTTATCAATGCGGCTGAGCAGTCTGGAGCTTCCTATAATAATAGCTTTCGTTTTATTTGGATTAATATTTAGGCCATAGGCTTTACTCCACTTACCAATGGCTAAAAGGTCATTGTTTATACGCGATACACACTGAGATAAGTTATGAACAGTGGAGTGAGAGTATATCTGGAGATCATCTGCATAGAGGTGGTAGAAAGAAGATATTACATTACAGATAGAATTTATAAATATTGAAAACAAAAGAGGGGAGAGCACGCCACCTTGCGGGACACCGGTATTGACCATTGACCAATTGGAGTATGAGTCATTCAATTTAACTCGCTGCCGGCGACCCTGCAAGTAACTAAGAAACCAATCAGCAACCTCAGGAGATATGTTAAGAGAACGTAAAATATCACATAGTATATCAAAGTCCACGGTATTAAAGGCGTTACTAAAATCGAGTAACGTTAATACCGTGACCTGTTGGTTTTCCATATTTGATCGTATATCATCCGTTATTTTTACAAGCGCAGTAGTCGTACTGTGACCTGGGCGAAAACCGGATTGCATAGGATTCAACAGACGGTGTTTTAAAAGGAAACTGCTGAGCTGTTGATGCACAAGCCGTTCGAGTGCTTTGGACAGAAAAGGGAGGATGGAAATAGGACGATATTCGGATAAGGACGACGGATTAGCTTTTTTTGGGAGAGGTACAATTTCAGCATCTTTCCACATTGATGGGAAAGTGCAGGTAGAGATGGAAGTATTAAAAATGGATGTAATTATCGGTGTTAGTATATCAAGGAGAGGAAGGATCATTTTCCGACTAATGCTATCAGAACCAACGGAATTTGAAGTTATTGCTAAAATATTCTTCTTAACATCACATTCAGAAAGCTGATCAAGAAAGAAAATGGGAGAATCAGGAACTGACAAAGCTGAAAGTTGATTTCTTGTATGGGCTTTAGTTGCACTATCTATGGCAACAGACGAAGAGAAGTGGAGATTTAACTCGTCAAGATTAAGATTTTGAGAACTGTTATCTAGACGCGCTTTGCCAATTCCAAGTGATTTAAGAAAATTCCAGACTTTGCTGGAATCTTCTTCTTCGATGACAGATTTGTGGATATGGCGACGATGTGCATCTCTACACACCCTATTACAGTGATTCCGAGCCTTTACGTATACCTCTCTATTAGCCTCACTGTTATTCAGTCTGTACCGCGACTTAGCACGAACTTTTTTTTCCTGCAATTTTTTAATTTCGGGTGTAATCCATGGGGCAGGTAGATGTTTTATTCTTACTGGTCGAATGGGTGCGTGAATATCGTAAAGTTGTGTAAGCAGAGAGCTGAAAACAGCTACCTGGCTGTCAATTGTACCTGCATCGTAAACCGCAGTCCAATCAATCTCAGCTGCATCCCTCCGCAGTTGTTCCACATCCATTCCACCAAAACTACGCTGCAGAAGAATTCTTGATTTAAGCTTAGGAGGTTTGATTTTGTAGGATAGATATAATAAATCGTGGTAAGAAAAAGCATCAGCAGCACATTGACCATGTTTTTCAACATGGTCAATGGAAGAAACAATAATTAGATCTAAAAGAGAAGGAATACAATTTGGTAAAGTATGAGTAGCAAGCAAAGGTAAGATATGAAGATTTGAACCATTAATTAGAGTTTTTAGCCGGGAAGACCGGTGATCGTTTTTGAGCAGACAGGTGTTAAAATCACCCATGATTACCGTATGACTATATAAAGGACTAAACTGTTGAAGTAACAATTCAAGCGAGGTGAAATAGTCTACAGTAAGACATGGGCTATAAAAAACACCGAGTAGGAGTTTTGTGTGTGACAGATTCACTTCAACAAAAAGATGCTCAGCTCCACCGGCCTGAGGTTGTGAAGTATCTATGATGGTAAAAGGAATATGAGAGCGAAGATATATGGCAACCCCTCCACCTGTCCGACCAATGCGGTCATTACGGATCAAGTGAAATCCCGGTATGGAAAAGGAAATAGAAGGCAAACAAGGTTTGAGCCAAGACTCGGAAACTAGGATAGCGTGTATATATTTATTACCAAAAGATGACAATAAATCTGGATAATGAGCAGGAATACTCTGTGCGTTTATGTGGACTAAATTAAAATTCTTGGGAGTGTTTTCAAAACAAGAGTTTAACGTGTCGCTCAAAGAGGGTATGCTATAATAACTGTCATTGTTACTTGAGCCTTCGGAAGCAGACGATAGCGATAAAAATGCGTCACTATCATCAAAGAAAGACATAAAAAAAGAAAAAAAAATGATAAATAAATAAAAGAGAAAAAATATATATAATAAATGTAGGTATATAAAAATAATAAAAAATAAATAATAAATAATAAAACAATATATATAAATATAATACAATAACGTAAAAATAATAATAATAATAATAATAGCAGGAATAGATATTAAAAATATATATATATATTATTAAGGTATAAATAGATAAAAATCAATTTCTATATAAATTAAACCTTTAAATCAATAATATAATAATGATGATAATAATAAAATAATATAAAAAATAAAAAATAAAATACTAT
Organism: Melitaea cinxia; assembly: GCF_905220565.1. Classification (NCBI taxonomy): domain Eukaryota; kingdom Metazoa; phylum Arthropoda; class Insecta; order Lepidoptera; family Nymphalidae; genus Melitaea; species Melitaea cinxia. Next base: position 13,286,618 of record NC_059412.1, read on the forward strand.
AGAAAAATAAAATAATTATAACTATTATTATAATAATAAAATTACAAAATGAAATAAAGATGAAATATGTTAATACCATTTAACGTACCCACCAGTTGCAATGAAAGAAGTTAGAATTTACAAACTTCCAAGCGTACAAGCAAGGTATAAACAAAAATTATAAAATAGTTAATAAAGATGAAGAGATAACGTTAATGTACACAACACAGAATTAAATATAAAGTAGCATGGCAAATTATACACCACTACTGGCAACACAAACACCCAGAAAACAAAGTATCCATGTCGATCGTCAGCTGTAATACGTATCTATTAGATTACTTGTTAATCATCTGCAAAGATCATCTGTGTCAAAATTATAGAATCTACCCTCCATAAATAAAATAATTGTGCATATTGGATGACATATAATAGTAAACAATAACAAAGTGTATTGAATCTTTATGAAATATAAATTAAACGTAAATGAAGAAAAATAAATAAATAAGTTAATGTACATAGGAAAAGAAGATAAGTGTTACAGCAACAATTAACAGACGAACTATTTCTTAACCGCCCGCTTGGAGCGTGTCGCAGCTGCTTTACATTCCGGTGCCTTTTGGATGGATTCAGTGCTTGTTAGCGGTGATTTTGCTTCTTCATTGGAGCTGGATCCAGTAATTTCATCAATGTCTGCCAGGCATTCAGCCCGATGTCGTGTTCCGTCTGAGGTTACAATGAAAATTATACCTTCACGTGTCCAACACCTGCTGATACCGAAACGCTCCCTAGCCGCCAGGAAAGCTTCATGTCGGGTCTTCGTTAGGAATTCAGACTGTGTGACGCCTGTTCCTTTCAGCTTGGTCTTGGCGTACCATACCTTGTCCCGCACAGCAGTCTCACTGAATCGGACTACGATTGGACGCGGCTTCTTGCTATCGGGGCGGCCCAACCGATGTGAAGATTTAATGCTGGTAGTGGAAAAATTAGCCAGGTTGAGACTTTCAGCAATAATGCTGGTGACACGCGCTGAAGTATCCTCACCCTTGCTCTCAGTCACACCATGAAACAGCAGCATTTTACGTCGGGTCCTCATATCCTGCCGGTCAATCACTCTGCTCAAAAGTTCAATTTGTTGCTTAAGTGACGTGAGAGCCAATAGAATGAAACTTTTGAAGGATTTAAAATCAGCGGCTAATGAACTAGTGGTCGTCGGAGAAGAACTCTTGTGCAAATCTTGCTGGAACTCATTCATCTTGGTGGTAAACAATTCCGTCATTGACATCAGGGTGTCTTTCAGCGAATCCATATTTTAAGAAGTGGGAAGTAGCAGGTGGAGCTATTAGCGGTTATAAAACTAATGAAACTGGCTTGAATTTAAAAAGGATTTGTTGGCTGGTGGGTGGTGTACTTTAAATTTTGAAAACAAACATTTATTGCACTATACTAAACAGAACTAATAAATTTTAAAGCAATATAATTTCTATTAGACTTTTTTACGTGTAACTTGTTTGGCACCTACCCGCCGAAAAAACCCATATGGGTATAGTTCACCCATATGGGTAGTCCCTAAAAAAATAGATGCATCCGGTAAACAGAAATGGCGTCTTGTAGTCGATTTTCGAAAACTTAATGAAAAAACAATAGACGACAAGTATCCTATACCGAATATTAGCGATGTCCTTGACAAGTTAGGCAAGTGTCAATATTTTACAACCCTTGATCTTGCTAGTGGATTCTATCAGGTCGAAATGGACCCTCAGGATATTTCTAAAACCGCATTTAATGTGGAACATGGCCATTTCGAGTTTCTTCGAATGCCAATGGGTTTAAAAAATTCACCATCTACATTTCAAAGAGTCATGGACAATGTCCTTAAAGGACTTCAAAATAACATATGTCTAGTTTATTTGGACGATATAATAGTTTACAGTACATCCCTTCAGGAACATATGGAAAACCTAGAAAAAGTTTTTCAACGTCTTAAAGAATCCAACTTTCAAATACAGATGGACAAGTCCGAGTTTTTAAAACTTGAGACCGCCTATCTTGGTCATATTATTAGCGGAGAAGGTGTTAAACCTAATCCTGACAAAATCTTAGCTATTGAAAAATACCCTATACCTAGTACACCCAAGGAAATAAAACAATTCTTAGGTCTTCTTGGTTATTACAGAAAATTCATCCCTGACTTTGCCCGTATTACTAAGCCCCTCACGTTATGTTTAAAAAAAGGTAGTAAGGTAGTCCACAGTCAAGAATTTATAGAAGCTTTTAATAAGTGTAAGACTCTTTTAATTAACGACCCCATCCTTCAGTATCCAGACTTTAACAAAGAGTTCAATCTCACCACAGACGCTTCAAATGTAGCCATCGGAGCTGTATTATCTCAGGGACCCATAGGTTCTGACAAGCCTGTTTGTTACGCGTCTCGTACATTAAATGATAGCGAACTCAACTATAGTACAATAGAGAAAGAATTATTAGCAATAGTATGGGCAACGAAATACTTTAGACCTTATTTATTTGGCCGAACATTTAAAATAGTTACTGATCACAGACCATTACAGTGGATGATGAATCTAAAAGAACCTAACTCACGACTAACAAGATGGCGACTTCGACTGAGCGAATACGACTTTACGGTCATATATAAGAAAGGTAAATTTAATACCAACGCAGACGCTCTATCTCGTGTTCAAATTCACATCAGTGAAACTGACGAAATTAAATCGGTAATGGATAGTATTAGAGAGCTTGAGTCAATGATTAATAACCCATCAGAAACACCCCCATCTCAACATAGAAACTCTTCAACTGACACCGTACACACTAGTAATGAACAACCTATATTAGAAGTCCCGATCACTGACGTTCCCCTTAACAAGTTTCACAGACAAATTTACTTTACTGTAGTTAGTGATGTAAAACGACGACCGATTATAACTAAGCCATTTGAAAACCATACGCGGATAGCTATTCAGTTGTCGAAATCTAGTTTAGAAAACGATGTTATCAATTCTATTAATGAATACGTTAACCCGAAAGTTAAAACAGCTATATTGATAGATCCTCCCTTAGAAATGTATTCGATAATACCAATTTTACAAGAAAAGTTTAAAAGCTCCTCTCTTAACCTCGTATTAAGTAAAACTGAGCTCGAAAATGTTAAAGATTATCTTCAACAACAAGACATCATTCAGAATTATCATAACGGTAAAACGAACCACCGTGGTATTAACGAATGTTACCTCGCTCTGTCTAGGAAATATTATTGGCCGAAAATGAGAGAGCAGATCACTAAATACATTAATGAATGTACTATTTGTGGTCAAAGTAAATACGACAGAAATCCCATTAAACCTCAATTTAATATAGTACCCCCTGCTACCAAGCCATTTGAAATTATCCACATGGACCTCTTTACAGTTCAAAACGAAAAATATATCACCTTCATTGATGTCTTTACTAAATACGGTCAAGCGTATCATTTACGAGATGGAACCGCTGTTAGCATCTTACAAGCATTATTACTTTTCAGTACTGACCACGGAATACCTTTCACTATAATAACCGATAACGGTACGGAATTTACTAATCAGCTTTTTTCAGAGTTTATTCGTCTCCATAAGATAATCCATCATAAAACTTTACCTCATAGCCCTAATGATAACGGTAACATTGAACGATTTCATTCGACCCTATTAGAACACATAAGAATTCTTAAGTTACAACACAAAGATGAACCAGTAGTTAGATTAATGCCATACGCTATTATAGCATACAACAGTACTATTCACAGTTTTACAAAGTGTAGACCTTTTGATTTATTGAACGGACATTTCGATCCTAGAGATCCCGTTGACATAGATTTTACCGAACATCTTTTGCAACAATACGCTCAGAATCATAAACAACTAATGAAACAGGTTTATGACATAATTAATGAGTCCTCACTGAGCAATAGAACAGCCTTAATTGAAAATAGAAATAAATCTCGCGAACCAGAAGTAGAATATGTTCCAGGACAACAAGTTTTTATTAAAAATCCCTTTGCTTCTCGTCAGAAAACTGCACCTCGCTACACACAAGACACAGTCTTAGCTGATTTACCAATTCATATATACACATCAAAAAAGCGAGGCCCCGTAGCTAAGTCACGTCTAAAACGCGCCCCTAAAAATAACCGATTGTTGCAGGATTCTGCTACTGCTGACAATACACGTGACGCATCCTCAAACCATAAGACTTGAGAGCTTAGCCGATGGACCTGGACTTTTGCCCTACAAATTAGGACCGACCAGACTAATATCACATTACCACTCCTTTATACAGTATGTAAAATTGACTGATATTGAAGATAAGATAAATTCTGTACAGACACAACTTAACACTTTTAAGACCAGACTGAACAATGAAACTTACATTCTTTACGAGTACCAGATTAATTATCTTACAGACAAGCTAAACAAGGTACTAAGTCAAGTTAAATCTTTAGAACCCATTAGAGTTAAAAGAGGTCTTGTAGATAGTCTTGGATCATTAATAAAAAGTGTTACTGGTAATTTAGACTATCTTGATGCTCAAAAGTATAATGAGGCTATTCAAATATTGCAAAACAACCAGAATAAAATTATTTCCGAATTCAATAGTCATATTAGTCTTAGTAAAGAATGGATGTTACAACATAAAGGTATTTTAGATCAGTTAACTATAAATCAAGAAAAAATTAATAACACATTAGAATTTCTTATAGAAGTAAATACTCGTAGAGACAACAGTTTAGTCCAGTCTGCTCAGTTTGCCCAATTATTAGGAATTATAAGTAATAATGTAGAGGATTTAGTGCTAGAAATAATTAGATTAGAAAATATAATGGCTTTTATTCGTGCCTCCAGCACTCATCATTCTATGATAGATATAGGAGTATTAAAAACGATGTTAGATAAGTTAATAACTATATACAGTAAGGAGCAAATTCCTGATTTAGAATTACGGGAATATTATGACTTAATCAAACCAGGTTCATACTATCATGATAGAACAATAGTTATAGTTTACAAATTTCCTATAATATACATAGACAGGTATAACTTGTACAAACTATCCATCGTTCCAAATGAAAAACAACTAGCCCTTATTCCTCCCTTTCCTTATATAGCAACAAACGAAAAAGCATTCGTGTACATAGAGGCTGAATGCCCGAAGTATAGCAGGATATTATATCTCTGTGACCAAAAAATAAGTCATCAAATTCGTACAGAACCAGACTGCATTCAAGAGCTTATTATCAACCAAAATCTTAAGGAAACCTGCCACTTCACGAAGGTTATGTTGTCTGCTGTAGCAATAGATAAACTGGATGATCAACACTATGTTATTTCATTACCTAAGCCGGAGAAAGTACAGTTAGCCTGTGAGAGAAAAGAATTCAATATACTACAAGGAAGCTATTTGGCCACTATTCCCATGAACTGCCTGTTGCGAACTAAAGAATTCACCGTTATCAACGAAAATGATGAGATAAAAGGCCAGCCGCTGAAGCTATCAAGGATCCCATACAACCAAATTAACCAAACGACTACCTATACCCATACCGGTTCCAAGATGATTAGTCTAGATGATCTTCACAGCATCCAAGATAAATTGTTACTAGAAACCCCTATACAGATTGACAAGACACAATCAATTGTTTTATACCATACAACGATACCATTTTATATCTTAATTTTATGTGTATCAGTAGTTATCGTTGTATTAGTAAGCCGAAAATATAGATGTTGGCCCTTAAAATCAGAAAATGAAGAGAAGCAGCAAACGCCTAAGACACCAGTATATGAAGATATGGATAAAGGCATCAAGAGACGAGATGAACTTCCAGCAACATTTTCTCTGAAGCTGACAAAATAGTTGCTGTTCTGCGGGTGGAGGTGTTAAGTACGGAACCGTACTATCTATCATACAGTACCCTAAGCTCATCCATGAAAATGCCGAGCATGCATTTAATATCCATATTCAATAAACAACGGAAAACCGATGCAGCCCATGTCGCAACGTCCGTCCAGCCACGAGCCGCCGACGCAGCGATTTCGTCATATTTTAAATTTAATTTCATTATTAATTTTTATACAAAATTTTGTCATTCCTAATTCTCGCATCGAATAGGTTTCACATCTCTTAATTGTAATTTTATTTTAATTAATTAAAGTATTTTTTAAGTCATTTTGGTTTTTTTTCGATCCATCGGCTGCAGTAAACGTAATTTGCATCATGAAAATTAACAACAAAATAATAACATAAAAGGAAAGGTGTTAAAAGGCAGTCTTATTGGTGAAAAAAAGATCTCTTCCAGACGATCTTTGGATGTAGGACACGACATTGAAACTGTCGTTAGCATGTGAACAAATAATTGGTGTGTGAATTAGAATATTTGCAATAAGATATGTACAAATAATATCTAATATTATAAAAATTCTTGTATATGTATAATACCTACAGCAGAATTCCACCACCGGACATCGCGTCAAAATTCAAAATTTCACCCACATCACCTCGATGTCTGGAAGTCTACGACAGCTCGATCTTTGCGCCATTTTCTGCCACGCACGACCCCTCTTTGGAACCAGCTGCCACCTACGGTATTTCCGAACAAATACGACCTAGGGACCTTCAAAAGAAGAGCATATTCCTTTTTGAAAGGCCGGCAACGCGCCTGCTAATATCCTTTGATGTAGCGGGTGTCTGTGGATGTTGTTTTTCACTTACCATCAGGTGAGACAACTATCCGTTTGCCCCCTCTTCTATATTAAAAAAAAAATCTGAATCTCGGAAATGGCTTAGATTTTCATGAAATTTAATATGCTGGGGATTTCCGGGGAGATAAATCAATAAAGCTAGGATTTATTTTTAGAAAATGTCATTTTATCCCTGTGTTAAGGCAATATATAGTATACAGTATCGTTAGAATACGAAGGTAAATTTCACAATCGTCAATAAAGTTGTAATAGCTCAGGTGAGAAAGCGGCCGGTCGGGATCGACCGAAAAGACCACGGTTAAAATCCACATGTCTCCAGATTTATTAATTTTTTCCTTTTTTTTCTAATTGCACTCATGATTTTTTATTTAATTAACCAGTTCATATTTTCAAAAAAACACGATTTACTAAAAATACCGAGCTAAGCTCGGTCAGGTACTACAACTATAATAAGCATACTATATACGTACCAAATAGTACATACTCACATAGGTACATATAGATTAGGTTTAGATTCAACGAAGGTTGAGATAGGAAACGCCAAAACACAAAGTTTATGAAGTTTAATATTAGCCTGGAGGTCCCTTAAAACGTGTTGTTCAAATCAAGGACGGTATTGAATGTGCGAAGTTCAAGACGGTATATCAAACTTTTAGATTGCCTCCTTCACACTCCAACACGCCTCGACCTTACTTAAGTTTTGGATCGTCGACGGATCTTATTGATGCGAATTTGAATTTAAGTGATATTTTATGAAATTGTAATAAAAAATGGTGGCAATAAATTTCGAATATTTTTGTTGAAATAAATTTAAAATTGCAGCCTTCACTCATAGTGTAAAAATTGTTGATTAACATGTTATTTAAATATATATTTTTAGTCTGTGCTCTTTATACTCTTTGTTCCGCTTTAAAGAAAAATTATTATCTATACTTGTCAAGTTGTCACAGTGTTCCTAACTTCTTATAATTAATAAAACTTAAAACTAAATAATCTGTTTTAATCACAACAGGTTATGGGCCCAGGATGCTCTAATATATCAATTAATATTGTGCAAGTGAAAAGTCAATCGAAATATAATAATATATATTCGGTAATAGCAGTAATACCGTGAATATTAAACCACGTACATAACCTACGTTACCGGTACGCAGATTTTTAATACTTTATTTTGCTGTTACAAAAATTAAAAAGATAAAATGAATAACAACAATGCAATAATATCAATCCCTAAACTCACGGGTCGAGAAAACTGGTCAAGCTGGAGTTTTGCGGTCAAAGCCTATTTGCAACACGAGGAATTGTATGACTGTATACTGACCGAACCAACACCCGATGATCTAAAATCAATGAAGAGAGACGTTAAAGCTAAGTCAAAACTCATATTATTAGTAGATCCAATTATATATATACACATTCAAGATGCTGAAAACGCAAAACAACTTTGGGAAAATCTAACCAAATCATTCGAAGACAGTGGATTGACTAGAAAAGTAGGATTGCTAAAAGATTTGATAAATACAACACTAGAGACGAGTGAAAGTGTAGAAGCATACGTAAATAAAATTATGTCATCTGCTCACAAGCTAAGAAATATTAATTTTAAAGTTGATGAAGAGTGGTTGGGAACACTGATGCTTGCTGGCTTACCGGATACTTACAAACCGATGATTATGGGTATAGAAAGCTCTGGTGTGAAGATAAGTGCTGATATGATTAAAACTAAACTGCTTCAGGAAATAAAATCAATTGATTCAGACACTACCGTACTTTACACAAAGCATAGTAAGTTTAATAAGCCTAATAATAATAAAAGTCAAAAGAAAGGCCCGAGATGTTTTAACTGCAACCGCTATAACCATTTAAGTAAAGACTGCTGGTTCAAGAAAAATAAAAAGGAACAAAGTAATAATAATTCTGGCTATGTAGCTGTGTTCTCAGCAACAGCTCATAATGATGATGGGTGGTATATTGATTCAGGAGCATCTATGCACATGACGATGAGGCAAGACTGGCTTTATGATGATGTACCCCCACCAATTACAAATATCAAAATAGCAAATGACAAAATGCTTCCAGTTAAAAGGTGTGGCAAGATAGACTTACAAGTTATAACAAAAGAAGGTAAACAAACTATTCAAATAAAAAATGTTATGTATGTTCCAGAATTAGCAACAAATTTATTGTCTGTTAGTCAAATAATTAAAAATGGTTGTTCTGTACAGTTTACTAACAATGGCTGTAAAATATTTAATAATAAGAAAACTGAAGTAGCATCTGCACATCTTATCAATAATATGTACCGGCTGAATACTAATACTATTCCAGCATACAATCGCAAAGCTGAAAATTCAGATTTCTTATTGTGGCATCAAAGAATGGCACATCTAAATTTCAAAGACTTAAATAGAATGACAGACAGTACTGATGGAGTGAAATTAGTTAAAAATACAAACAAAATAATATGTGAATTCTGTCAACAAGGAAAACAGTCAAGACTGCCGTTTCCAGCTGAAGGTGCCCGAGCCAAGAAACCTCTAGAGTTAGTACACTCTGACATATGTGGACCGCTGGAAGTGAAATCACTAGGAGGGGCCAGGTACTTCCTCACATTAACTGATGATTATACCAGAAAAGTTTTTGTTTATTTTTTAAATAACAAATCAGATGTTTTTGGAAAGTTTAAAGAATATAAAGCCTTAGTAGAGAATCAACTTGGTTTAAATATAAAATGTCTACGAACTGATAATGGAAGGGAGTACATAAATAAGGAGTTCTCAGATTATTTAAAGAAATCAGGCATAATTCATCAAACTTCCAATTCATATACTCCTCAACAGAATGGTTTGGCAGAAAGAATGAATCATCACATCAATATGAATGATGCTAATGGAAATAGTATTCCTGTAGATCCTCATACAATCTTGGAAAAGGTAGAAACAGCGGCTGAAGAGAGTATACCATACAGAGAGGCAGTAGGGTCTCTCATGCACCTTGCAATTGTTAGTAGACCAGATATTATGTTTGGCGTAAGCTTAGTAAGTCGTTTTATAAACTGCTATAATAATACTCACTGGGCTGGTATAAAAAGGATATTTCGATACTTAAAGGAAACCAAAGAATACGGGTTACTTTATTCTTCAATGAAGAACAATATAGTAGAAGGCTATAGTGACTCAGACTATGCTGCCGACACTGACACAAGGCGATCTACTACGGGATATGTATTTATTAAAAATGGAGGAGCTGTAACATGGGCAAGTCAACGACAGCAATGCATAGCCCTCTCAACTACAGAAGCAGAATTCATGGCTGCATGTTCCGCTACAAAGGAAGCATTGTGGATCAAAAGACTACTACTTGATATTGGTGCCTATAATCAGGACACAATTTGTTTATGTGTGGACAGTCAAAGTGCAATATCAGTGATTAAAAATATAGACTTTCACAAAAGGTGTAAACATATTGATATTAAGTATAAGTTTATTAAAGAAAAGTTTCAAGAAAAAGATATAGATGTAAAATACTTATGTACAAGTGAGCAGTGTGCTGACATATTTACTAAAGCTCTTCCTCGAGTAAGATTTCAATATCTTAGAGACAAGTCAGGAATTTGTTGTTATCAATTTGCAAATAATAATCCTTTGAAATTGTAACATACTACATGTGTTAAGCTAGCTATTATGCAATTTTTGTAGTGTTTAATAATACTGTTACTAATTATTGTTAACTACTAAAGTTAGATGAGGGAAGGCTTTAATTTGGTGGGTGTGTTGAAATAAATTTAAAATTGCAGCCTTCACTCATAGTGTAAAAATTGTTGATTAACATGTTATTTAAATATATATTTTTAGTCTGTGCTCTTTATACTCTTTGTTCCGCTTTAAAGAAAAATTATTATCTATACTTGTCAAGTTGTCACAGTGTTCCTAACTTCTTATAATTAATAAAACTTAAAACTAAATAATCTGTTTTAATCACAACAATTTTAATTACAATTTTTATATACAACACGCACACATACACACACACTAATCCACGCACAAAGACGCATTACACACACACACACAAACCACGTTAAGTATTAGCGAGGACTTGTACATTCATACTTATATCAGTGTGTTTGGTCACAAACAAAAAACGAGCTTTAATTACATCAACAAGTAACACAACGTAGGCACACGAAAAAATAGTCAAGTAAATACGCGTTATCAGAGATTACACCAACTAAACTACTAACTTAGTACACCCATTAAAAAGTTATACGGTATAATACAACGTAGGTCGTCAAAAAAGTAGTCAAGTAAATACGCATTATTAGATATAACTCAAAAACTCGTCAGATCTCAATTACTAAATAGGACCACTTGACACATACCACCTTACGATTAAAACAAAAATCATCAAAAAGTTCTGAGGTAACAAAAAAATAAAATAAAAATACAATCGAATTGTGAACCTCCTCCTTTTTGGAACTCGGTTAAAAAGAATACAAACGTACATACTGTGAGCTCAACAAAAATCATATATTTTTAAGTATCGTATATCAAAAACACAAGAACAACATCTGCGGTTAAAGTATAACGGCTGATGTGAACTTTTTTAAAAAGGTCTTAAGAGAGAAGCGCAATGGTTCTTTTCATGAGGTTAAAAAGACGTTTTAATGAAAATATTCTTAGTGAAAATTTTTCATACATCAAGGAGATCATTTTTTATTTTATGTAATATATAGGCAGCTTATTTAAAAACTATTTTAAGTTTATTATTTAAAAAAAAAATTGAGTTAGTCTGTTTATTGAGAGTAATTATGAGTGGTATACATCATGATTATTGTTGTGCATTACACATAAGTGCAGTAAAAGTCGTAGGGATAGTATAGTCATAAAAAAAATATATTTTTTGCAAAATTTTTTTGTTGTAAGAAATTATCAGTCAAAATTTCATAATAACGGATCAATAGTATTTAGATAGTATAGTCATAAAAAAAAATATTTTCTGAAAATTTTTTTGTTGTAAGAAATTATCAGTCAATTTTCAGTTTTTTTTAAACAATATTCCTATAAAAATTTAGAATAAGTCGTGAACTGTAATTTATTCTAGCTCTTACTAAAGTACGCGTCAGCCTTTAATATTCCACAACTGGGCATAGAACTGCTGGGCATAGGCCTCTTTCCCCATGTAAGAGAAGTTAGAGTCAGAGTTTATTCAACCACGCCGCGCTGCTCCAATGCGGGTTGGCGAATATTCCTACTATAAGTAACGATCGCTATCAGTTGTACATGATAACAGCCGGGACCGACGGCTTGACGTGATCCACAAGGCACGGTTGTAAGACCGAGGACCGAAAACTACCAGAAATAAATGATAATAATATTAATATTCTTTATTGCACACCATTAAAAGATACAAACAAAAGTAGTACAATTAGAGGAAGATGTACAAAGGCGGTTTTGTTGCTAAAAGAACGATTTCTTCCAGACAACCTTTGGGTATAGGACAGAGCATAGAAAAGCGGAATATTTGTATAAACACAAACATCCACTCCAAGCGGGAATCGAAACCGCTACCGTCGGTGATTAGGTGTCGCCGACACGGCGCCATTACATTAGAGTGGTTGCATTACTAAGGTAATGCAAGCGATATCTCGAGGGCGTCTAGTATAGTAGTAGTTGAAGGCTACAAAAATGCGTAGCATAAGGAGGCCTCTAAAATGTTTCTCGTTCTATTCTCTACGGCGTTAAATAGTTTCCTCTGTTCCAGAGCTCGAGGCGATGCTTTGTAAATATTAAAGGAGTAATGGACGCTTGTTTTCTTTGCAAGCGTTAGCTGTTTACTTTTTGTGTCTTATGGATTCTCTTATGAAAGATGTGTGCCTCAATGTTTACGAACATATTATTTATTATACGTTTTGTCGGTATATTTAAGATATAGTATTGACAGTGGATTGACGTGGTGAAAAAAGTAACTAAGCTATTACGCGGTTCTGATCTGGGAAACTGGGGCAGTACCTCAATTTCCCTAAAAGATCAGTCAAATAATACTGCTCCCAAGAAGTGACGTGTGTTTGTTGAGTAAATCAGCTGGAGTTTCCGGAGCTGCGGTCTGTTGATAGCTGACGTAAGGTCAGCACTGCTTTTGCGATATTCCTGTTACACACGTCAATACGATATAGTAAAAGCCTTTTATTAGATGATTGATGTCTGACTAATTCAGCCTGTAACATCCCACTGCTGGGCATAGGCCTCTTTCTCCATTTAGGAGAACGATTGGAGCTTAATCCTTCACGCTGCTCCACCGCGGATTGGCAGATATATTCTCTAATATGAGTAACTCTCGTTATCGTGTGTATCTAATAACAACCGAAACCAACAGCTTAAAGTGTTCTCCGAGGCACGGTGGGGAGACCCACGAGGAAAGAGTCCCAGACCGGAAATAAATGTTTTTGCAAATACATATATTCATCCCGAATGAGAATCGAACCAATGAACGGGTTTTTTTGCAATAGTACTGGAATATCAGCAGAGTGATCACCAACCAACATGATAAATATACCATACACACCCTAATGATTGACTATTAGAATATCGCCTATCTGCTACCCTAATTATTAAAAAAAAGTTCACTAGTATGCCTTTAGCAAAGTAAATTTTATTACCAGCTTGTCTAAAAGGTCTCTTTTGACTCTTTTCTCTTTACGTTTACAGAGTATTTGAGTTAAGTATATCTTTCGAGATTAAACATCGGTAGTTATACCTAGCTTTTCATTTCTAAACGATCACAGACCGAAGGCGCAGAATCACATAAAAATTCACGCCACATCGAATCGAAATATCCCTGCACTTTCTACTTCAACTGTCTTCCTACAATTCTCATTCCCGATCGAGAATTTCTCCGTGAGTTAGCAACATTAATTGTAAAACCCATTGAAAATGTTCCTCTGTTTCTTTTGTAAGAAATCAGAGCAATAATCGTGAAAAGTTTTCTTTTTAAGATTCCTGCGAAAGTTTACCATTCTTGAATTAATTTGTGTCTAAAATAGGTAGACAAATAAATATAAATTTATTGAGATTTAACTACTATAAAATACTTGTTTTTTATGCGGTAATAATAATTACGTTATCAGCACAAATTAAAATATTATTCTGTGATAAGTGTATTGATAAGCTAAGTTTCAATAAGCCAGCAAATTAAGTTCCAACCTTTTCGTAAGTACGAGAAAAGTTATAGAAGATTGCAGACTTTGAAACATATTTTAGATTATGAAATATTATATAATGTGAAATACAATGCTTTAAGTCGATAGAGTGATACAGTAGACCTCAAGACCGCCTTTTAACCTTTGTATAAATGGTGTAAAATAAAGCATATGTACTCTCTCTCTCTCTCTCTCTCTCTATTTCTCTCTCTCTCTCTCTATTTCTCTCTCTCTCTCTCTCACTTTTCTCTCTCTCCCTTTGTTCATTGCTAATAAATGAGAAAGTAAATATAAGTAAAATTCTAAGTTCTAATATTTCTACGAGTATTTACAGTCGCTTGTAAATTGGACCAAGGCTAACTATGGGCCGACCGAGTATATATTCGTGGCCATATGCTCAGTTTTTTACATTACAAGAGGCAGATCGCAGATGTCCTCATTTCGCAAAACTCCATGTAGATTGTTCGAACATCTCAAGTTTTGTCTTCAGCGTAAATTGTGGTAATTTTAACAGAATGCGACGTTTTGTGTTGTAAACGGAAAATGGGAAATTGTCTTTTCCATTTATGGTTCAGTTTCGAATCGTCTTTTAGTTTTCTATTATCGAGCTATTTAATATTATAATGTTGGTCGATTTTCATAGTTTCTTGCCTTTTTTGGTAAAGTACTTTTGTATTTTCGTGCTTTGTAAATATAATTAGTGTGACTAGTCCGTTGGCGCAGTTTGTAGTGACCCTGCTTTCTGCTCCGAGGGTTGTAGGTTCGATTCCCACCCCGAGTCTGGGTGTAATATAAATATTTATTTATATATTTATATATGTATTATTTATCAGTATTATTTATTCGTTGTGTCCATTTGTTATAAGTATTCTTTGACGATTAGCAGGAAAGTGGACATAGGGTGCCAATCAAACCACCATTCAAGGCATGAATTTGCAATTGGTGGTTTGATTGGCACCCTATGTTCACTTTCCTGCTAATCGTCAAAGAATATTTATCAGTATGTTTATCGAAAAAAAAATGTAGCTATATACCAGTTGGCTGTTACCTATAACACAAGCATTAAGTTGCTTACTTTAGGAACAGACGACCGTGTGTGTATTGTGTATATATTTATTTATTATTATAATATTGTACTCTTTATACAGATATCTACTCTATTTATATTTATATATGCTATCTATATGTAATTAAATGATGTTTTTCGATTTTTAGGGTTCCGTACATCAAACGGAAAAAATGGAACCCTTATAGAATCACTTTGTTGTCCGTCTGTCTGTCAAGGCCCCTTTACTCAGGGACGCGTGGAGGTATCAAGCTGAAATTCATACCAAATCTCAAGTCTACTATTACTACTTATTCTTAGAGCTGTGGAAAGATACAGCCGCTTATGCTGCAAATTTAGACACTCGCAAGGGAATCAAAACCTACAGAGTACTTCCCGTGAACTCAGAATCTTGAAATCTGGTACGAAGCAACGTCTTATAGCACATATAAAGGGAAACATTACGAAAAGCAAAAATTTTTAGTTACCTCATATGATAAAAATATTTTTAATAATTCGGAAAACTCGGTGCGCGAGTTCGACTCGCACTTGGCCGGTTTTTCTCTAATGTTATTGAAAAAGGAAAATTGTCGAGAAAAATTAAACACAAGTAAAATTGATATTACCAATATTGTATTTATTAAATTTGCAAATTAAACAGAATAGACACGCATTTTTTATCAATCTTTGAAAATTATTATTTAAAAAAATACACTGCTATTTTTGCTTAAGATAAAATAAATAGCTTTGATACTTCAAAAAATACTTTAATAGTAAGAAACTTCAACTGTATTTAAAGTCTTAATAAGTCTCGTAACATAATTTAAATAGTTTGTAACAACGACAAACATACCTCTTACTTAAAACGCATATTTAACTTACATTCAGGTCAGAGCTTCTTAAACTTGTGTCGCATTATCCCCGAGTAGCTCTGAAAATGACGTGTAACCTCCAAAAGAAATAATAAAGCCAATGACATAATAAGTGAATAAAATATGAGAGTAAAAAAGAATATTTTTAAATTTCACGGTCACCAACCCGCCTGCCCAGCGTGGTGACTATGGGCAATACCCATAAGTTCACGCCATTTTTGGCATGAACTTGTGGAGGCCTATTTACAACAGTGGACTGCGATAGGCTGAAGTGATGATGATGAAGTGATGAAATAAATAAATAAATATCATATAACATACACCCACGGTCGTCTGTTCCTATGGTAAGCAACTTAATGCTTGTGTTACAGTTAACAGCCGACTGTTATAACTATATTTTTTTTGATAAACATACATAGAAATAATACATATATAAATACAAATATTATATTACACCCAGACTCAGGCGGGAATCGAACCCGCAACCCGCAGAACAGAAAGCAGGGTCATTACAAACTGCGCCAACGGGCTACTCGCAGTCTAGTAGCAAATGTCGCAGTAATTTTTCGTAAGGCTTCGTCTATTAGTTAAATAATGTTTTAAGCAACTTTTTGACCTATTTGGTGATTTTTGGTTAGGTTATAAATAATAAAAAAAAAAAAAAAAAATCACGTGTATTTTTTTGTGTAAAGTAAATTGAAATGTTCAGACTATTGCGTTAAGGTTAGAGGATGTTTGTTGATTGTTTTTTTTTTGGTTTCAAAATGTAAATAAAATTTGTACAACGAAAAATAAATATACGTAATATCTCAATATACCCCCCCCCCTCTATTATGTGATGATATTTTGTAAATACAGGGAAGTAAATAAAGGGACCTGAACAAAACAATAAACGTGGTAAGCACCCGAACGAATATAAATTTAAATGGAAATATGATAATGGAAATGGAATTTTAGATACTCCTAACATATTGTCTAGTTTAAATTTTGTCATCCCCAAATTACCGCAACGACATATAAAACCTCCTTTTAAAATTAAAGGTGCAAAGTCAAATTTAGGCCAGTTTTCCCCGCTTAACCGAACTCTAAGGAGTTATAACAAGATCCACAATTTAAAAGTCTCTGATAGTAATGCTATAGACATTTTCTCGAACTACCCTAAACTGTTTAATAAGTTAGCGACTGAGCTTATTGGTGTCTAAGGTATAAGAAATTAAAACTTTTTCTCTTTTTTTTTTTGTATTATTCCTAATATTATATTATATTATTATTTTTATTGTGATTCTCATTATAAAATTAAATTAAATTTTAAATTTTATTTTCATAACTTTAACTTATCATGTATAGTATTGTATCAATTTTGGCTCTTATTGTATTAATTTTGTATTGATGAATTGATAAATTAAATTTGGTTCTATTTTATTCATAATTTTTATTGTAATATCAATTTCTTTGTTTTCATTGTATCAAATCAAATTATATTGTATTAATTTAAATCCTAATTTTTTTTTATGGCACTGATTTTAATGTTGAATTTATTCATAATTTTATAATTGATTGTTTTATTATTAATCTTTAGTATTAATTTAAATTCTAGCGTATGATTATTAATTTTGTTAATTAATTTAAATTGGATTATTTAATTCTTAAATTTATTGTAATAATTTAATTTTCATTGATTTAATTCGATATGTTTTTGTAATGAAAAACTCTCATGTAAGCTGTATGTGCCTATAATTGAGGTATCACTCAATTGTTTGTACCCTGTGCTGATGATTATAGTGAATTTATTAGTGTCTACCTTGTTGGCGCATTATAATAAATAAATAAATAAATAAATATGATATTGATTCCCCTCTCCCCCAGCTAACTAAAACCGTGATATTTAAAATGTAATTATATTAGTAAGAGTAAATTTCAGTTACGTGTAAGATCTGACATACGCACACATTTTGATTTATATATATTTCTAATGATTACAATTCTCATAACATAAATAGGCTTTTGTTTCGTGAAGATTGTTTTTGAAATTGGATCATATTACCGTCTACGCGGAAATGGATGTTTTCGAGTGTTAGATGTATCGTTTTAGTATGTTTTAGTCCTGTTATATTGTTTTAGTAAACGTTATTTGGTCCAATTTAACGCGTAAATGCAATACACGACCTTTACATTGTCTATAATACATTTATATCTATATAAAAGCTATATTGATTGCTTAAAAAAGTCTATAGATATTTTCTGTAAAATTGTATGTGATCCTTTGCTGTTTTCCTGGAGTTTATTTTCTCCACTCACTGTAAAAAAGGAGGAGGTTCTATATGCGACTGTATTTTTATGTATATTACGCCAAAAATTTTGACGTGACAGCGTCTAATAAATCGATGAAAGCCGGCTGCATGCACGAAAAAGTATGACTCATTGTCCCGTTACGCTCATTATACGCTTGCGCCGCATCTATCTCTCTTCCACTCAATTGGCCTATGCGTCCGAGGAGATGTTTTGTTATGACGTTGTCACGTTAAACTATCACCCGTAAACCAACTTTACAGACAACCAATTTTTTTTCTGTGTATACCCATTTCGATTATTTTTTTCTTTAATCAAAAGATGATGTTTATCATGTGGTCCCATTAAAATTTATTCGAGATCTGACTGGTACTTTTGAATTATCTCTAATAATACGCGTTTACTTGACTTCTTTTTTCGTCTACCTATGTTGTATTAACTGAGAATGTCATTACAGTGTTTTTTTTTTTTTTCGTTTGCGAGCAAACACAAGTAAGGTAGGGTACAGCAGGAATTTCCTGCTCAAAATATGGAGCAACCCGACTGGGCCTCGACCTTACAGAAGATCATAGCTAAAGAATACTGTTTTCAAACACTATTGTGTTCCTGTTGGTGAGTAAGGTACCAGGAAACAGGTCGGCAACGCGCTTGCGATGCTTTTGGTGTTGCAGGCGTCTATAAGCTACAGTAATCTCTTACCATCAGGTGAGCCGTACGCTTGTTTGCCGACCGAGTTATATAAAAAAAAAAACAATTACGTAGTTAATTATAATAACTATAAACTTTAAAGTAATGTATAAATACAAAACCTTCTTTAATAAACAGATTAAGTAAATGAGAAAACATTTTTCCAATAATACGGGAAACCTGAGACTTAAGCTTATACGCTTTCTTATTAAATTCTTCTTTTTAATTCTTAAGGATAGTTTTTTCTAACTTCATATATTAATATACTGCAAGGTTAACGCCGATGCCTTATCCCGTATTGAAATTAATAACAAAGATACCAGTTCTATTAATCTCAATCCTTCTGAGAGACCGCCATCACTAAGTGGATCTAGTACAGCAACAGCCCACACTAGTTACGAAAACCCAATACTCGAGAAAAATATTGCTACTTTTACTGTTACCTCTTACATAAAATATATACGCACCACTTAGATTGATTCGTTAATTCGCTCACCCACCTACGTTGCAAAATATATGATATTTCATATTAATTAAATAATCGAAAAAAATGTCAAAAAAATAATTGGGAAACAACAAACTAAACTCCAGGATATTCAAGACAATAAGAATAAAAGAAAAAACAAAAGTTGTCACAATACAGCATGCAACGTTGCTAAATAAAGTTTAGGGTAAAGACAGTTAGAGGTAGTCAATCAAATGTGTACTAAAATTACTCATCAAGTAATTTATTTCAAATTACTATTCATGGATAGACAATCTACGTAAGATTGCTGGTGGCGGCTGGATGAGGATTGCGGAAAACCGAGATGTTTGGCGCGAACTTGGGGAGGCGCATGCCCAGCAGTGGACTGCGATAGGCTGAAGTGATGAAGATGAGATTTGGGGTGGTATGAATGAAAATTAAACCATAATTTAATATTTGATCTACTCCCAAATTATCGCACATTTGAAACAACGTAGCCAAATTTAAAAAGTTCTCATGAAGTCTTTGACTGGTTCTAATAAGTCTATGCCAGGCCATAGTATCTATTGTTGTATACAGTATATAACGAAGAAAATTCTCCGAAATGGACTTGTGTGAAGAGATTTTTAACAAATAAGAATCTTGTAATATCTTCGCGTTGATATAATTTTCACTTGATTTAAGTAAATAGTTTTTTGACGTCAGATCGTATCATGGGCTGATATGTACTCATAGATAGATTCATATTTCACGTTTAATTACGATGGTAAAAATGCTTGTAATAGTTTCGATTACATAATTACAATTTAGGAATAGGAAATAAATATACGCTCGCAATTAAGCTCCGACCCTTCTCTTAGATGGAGAAAGGGGCCCAGCAGTGGGATATTATTGAGTGAAATGTGACTGTGATCGAATTTAAAATTTAAAGTATTCAATAGATGTGTAATGTAATAAATAAATAAATATCTTATAACATACACACACGGTCATCTGTCCCTATAATAAGCAACTTTATGCTTGTGTTACAGGTAACATCCGACTGTTATAACTATTTTTTTAATATACATAGTTATAATACATATGTATATAAATATAAATATACAAATCTTACACCCAGACTCAGGCGGAAATAGAATTCGCAACCCGCGGAACAGAAAGCAGGGCCACTACAAACTGCGCCAACGGGCTAGACAAAATAAAATAATAACATAAAAATTGAATATAATTAACAATAAGCGTACTTTTTCGAGTTTTTTAAAATATCTTCTCCAAAGTCTCTTTTAGTTGCACGTACCTGCAACACAATAGGCAGTGAAAAACACGTAGAGTGCGTTTCTAAAACCATTCTAACATTTTTTTCATTTTGAATGTGTCTGGAAAGGGTCTGAAGAGGTCTCGAGGGATGCATACCTTGGCTGAGTGGTAGAGATTAATGTTTTAGCGAATATAAACTTAAACACTTGATAGTAAAGTCTATTTTGACTTTGGGATGGGTACCTTTAATTCAATATTGAATAATGTATGTCTACGAAACGAATAGAAAGAGTCAAATTAACAAGTATACGTTCAATGAGATCAAATATAATTATTAAGGAAATGAACGCGAAAATAGTATACGTTTTAATCCATTTGCTACATAATCATGTTACGGGGTTTTTGTACGTACGTAAAAGTAAACGAGGAACACACAGTCAACAATTTGTAGTCTTTGTTTCAATCTACGTGTTGTGATTTTTGTTAATATAAGTTACCAATTACCATTACAGAATACCGATACCTAAATATCGTTAATTTTATACGATACCTTTTTTATTAATGTGCAATTATCAATTATTATTTATTATAATGAAAGGACACATTGGTAATATAACACTAATCTTACGAAATATCTAAATTATTACATATTATTTATTTTTGAATGTCATATCAAAAATTGACCGCTCCAGCGGGATTCGAACCTATCAAGCTATGGAACGATGTACCCGCTAGAGCGAAATTTTTGATATGATGATTTTTATTTTCGGTTTAAGCGAACCGTTTTTGATATGATATTCAAAAATGTTTAGAATTCCTAATGTGTAGGTAACACAAAAAAAAAATAATAAAATCGTACATATTATTTATTGTTTATTAATAATCTTAATAGTATTAATTTATTTAATTATCATCGTAAACATAGGCTATATTGTTTTTATTATAAATTTAAAATCTCTAACAAAATAATAATATCATAAAATATACAACCTTTCGAATCATCACGCAAAAAAAATATCTGTGTTTAATACGCTAAGCAAAAACTTTTGTATCCCCTTTTACCAAAATTGCGCGAACATAGGATTATGAAATTTCGCACACTTATATATTTTTAAAATATGCATAAAAAATATATTAAATTAATAATAAAAAAAAAAACATTACACGCTATCGTATTATATGTATATATTGTTTATTATTATAGAAGTATAGTCTTGACAACAGATCCTTAATAATGTTCTATAATTAATATTCAAACTTATAATTTAAATTAATTATGGTCAAATTACGAACATTAGGCGACGATATTTTGTATAATTTCTTTTTTAATTAATTTATTATTTTAGCTTTTTAAAATGTCAATTATTACCTCTTATTTTATAGCATACAGAATTACAGAACCAAAACAGAGATTTTACAATAATTATTAGTATTCTTTCCAAATCAATATAAGTAATGTTTACATAGTTTATTAAAAAACAATATATTTAAAAAAAAATCTTACAACTGCTCAGCTGTAAGACATCGTATTACATTTCTTCAGCTCGAGTTTAAATTCCAACTTTTCCAGATGATAAGCAAGATAGTTGAACGTAGAAAATTCCTATTCATTGTATAAAACTTCCAGAGGGAGCGTAAAAGAACAAACGACGAAATGAAAAGTAAATATGAAATTCCTTGTAACAAATCTTTTAAATTACCCATAAAACCAAAAAAAGGTGTGCTGTTCGTGTAATAGTCGATTTAGCCATTTTATACTTGTACGGTTCAGCCTGTAATATCCCACTGCTGGGCATAGGCTTATTTCCCAATTTAGAAGAAACTATATAGGTATTATTATTAGAATAAGGTATAAGGTATATAATATTATTATACTTGTAAAATAAATTTATACTAATATTATAAAGCTGAAGAGTTTGTTTGAACGCGCTAATCTCAGCAACTACTGGTCCGATTTGAAAAATTCTTTCGATATTAGATAGCCTATCGTATTTATCGAGGAAGGCTATAAGCTATATATCATAACGCGAAGACCAATAGGAGCAGAGAACTAATGAAGAATGTTTCAAAATCTTTTTTTTTCCTTTTGAGAGCTTCCGCTGCGTACCCTGCGTAAACAGTAAAAGTTTTTCTAAAATAATGTATGACAGAATTGTTCTTATTCCACGCGGACGAATTCACAGGTCTGGTTAAATAATAAATGCAATAAAATGCCTCACAGTCCACGGCTCTTATACTAGACTGTGGCCCGGAACAATATTTAATTTACATATACGTACGTTTTGATGTTGGCACAAATAAACATTTAATAGCGAAAACTGGATATGCAACAATTTTCCTTTACTAGTATTTGGCATACCATTTGCCATGATGGTCAGCGATTACCGTAGCCAACCACCGTGGAATTCTTTTTGTTTTTGTACGCTAGTGCTTTCTGCTCCGGGGGTTGTCGGTTCGATTCCCACCCCGAGTCTGGATGTATCATCATTACAGCCTATACAGTCCACTGCTGGACATAGGCCTCCACAAGCTTACGCCATAAATAACGTGAACTCATGTGTGTTGCCCATAGTCACCACGCTGGGCAGGCGGGTTGGTGACCAATGTAATACTTATATATATATATATATATTTCTTTATATATGTATTATCTATAAGTATTTTTATCGAAAAAAAAATGTAGCTATACCAGTCGGCTGTTACCTATAACACGAGCATTAAGTTGCTTAATTAAGGAACAGACGACCGTGTGTGTATTGTGTAGATATTTATTTATTCATTTATTTATTTATTTATTTATTCATTTATTTATTTATTTATTTATTTATTTATTTATTTATTTATTTATTTATTTATTTATTTATTTATTTATTTATTTATTTATTTATTTATTTATTTATTTATTTATGTATGTAGTTCCATTAAAGTTTGAGCGAGATCAGGCAAGCAATTTTTACGATATGGAGTCCATGTACATCGATGTTATTTTTTCAACAAACGCAAGTATTACCGCTAAGTATAGGACTAGCTTTATATTTAAAAAAAAAACAAACTCATCATATAACAATAAACAATAACAATTGATTTTCATCTCAATATGAATGTGTGCTAAATTAATTTGAATACTATTTTAATATCAACGGTTAAACAAACTTTTGTGTACTATTCAAATGTAATTATCAACATGTTAATAAGCTAAATAGATAATCGTTTATTGAAAATAATTTTATGCTTCCTAAACTGTTTGAATGCAATAACAATTATATACCTAAATTTTGTGTGCAAATTGGCGTTAGTATATAGTTAGGCGTAGTATATGGTTTTGTTAGGAAATAAGTTAACCATATTTTTTATTTTTTATGTATTTGTGATAATTTTAAAAGTTAAATAATTAATAAATAATTTAAAAATGACGAAATAATAATAATAATAAAATAATAAGTTAATGTTTGTTTATTTATTTATATAAAAATGATTCTGAAATGTAATAGTTAAAGATTTTAAAACTCTCACATAAGCCTTGAAGAAAATGTCTAAGATAAATACTGGAGTATCCCAAGTTAATTAGAGTAGTAAGGATTAGTACCTTCAGTTATCTACTTAACAGATAAAAAATATATTTCAATCAAAACATAAAAAACAGTAGCAAGTAGATGATTGAAAGTCAACTTTGTTTTTGATCTTAGACTAAAAGAATTTCTCGTCAAAGTACTAAATATCATTTATATATGACACTATCAGACAATATAGAAAGCATATACACAAGATCATAGTCTCAAGAGTAACATTTTTAAGGCCTATACAAATATAGTTTCTTTTTTTTTTTTCGTTTCGGTACGATTCAGGCAGTAACATCCCACTGCTGGGCATAGGTCTCTTCCTCCATGTAGGAGAAGGCTTGGATCTCAATCCACTCCTCCATTGCGGGTCGGTAGATATATACCTTCCATGAGTAATGATCACTATCAGGTATTTATGATAACAACCGGGACAGACAGCCTAACGTGCAAACCGAAAAAAAAAAATATTTGTAAAAATACAAATATTCATTCCGAGCAAGAATCGAACCCACAAACCGTCCGTGCTTTAAGCGCCTACATGCACCACTAAACCAGAGCGGTTATTAAGTTATGCAAGTGTTGTCATGAGTAGAAATTTTGTATGGCAGAAATTTGCAATGACTACAGTCTCAACCTATCACTACATTTATTTTAATATTTCGCGTTTTATGCTTTCTTAGGTAAAAGTATAAGGAATATATATTCAAGAAAAAAAAAGGTTATTTACATATGCATAGATCCTTATCTGTACACTAAAGTAAACCCAAAAGTGTTCCTTGAATGACCCTTTAATCCCAGGATGTGAATAAATTTCCCATTGAGGCTCTGGAATCAGAGCCCTTACAGAAACTAGTTGATTTATTTAAAGCCCTCGAAACCCTTCTATTTTGATCTGGGCGTTGAGAGCGACTGTATTAAATAAAAGGGCTACGACTTATATATGAAGTATGATTACGAATACAATATTGTATTCTAATGTTTACGCAAATTTCACTCATTATAACAAAACAACTTTTTCGGATTATATCGCGGTTTGTTGGATTTTTTACATGTCCGACGTTTCGGATACTTTACAGCAACCAGGAGGACGACCATGTCATGGGAGATCTATGGCATGGCATGGCATCTAAATACAAGTATCCAATCCGAGCGGGTTTTTATAATGTAAAAATAGTTAAGGTATAGATTTGCTACGTTTGTAAACGGGTCAAGTACGAGTGAATGATACAATAAGCACTGTTTAACTTCAATACTAAATACAGTTCGACTGTTCGTTCAATAATAGCTTTGCCATTATTACTATTTTTATTTTTATTCTGTAGCTCATTTTGATTAAGCTGGCTTTCTAATGCACCTATTTATATATATTTTGTATTTTTTACCTACTTTAAAAAAGAAAGATGTTCGCTGATTACTTCGTTGTTTATGAACTGATTTTGCTGATTTTGTTTTTGTCATAAAGGGGAATCAAGGGTGGTAACATGATAAGGAAATCAGGATCTGATGATGACATCGATGTAATTGAAGTCGATTTTTTTCGTTTGCTAGAAAACACAATTATACTATAAGTAGAATAAAGTTTTAGCGTCCGTTTTACCAATAGAGTTTATCTCTCAAATAAGTTACAGATAGACTTTGGCATAGAAGGACATGGCATCATCTATATAGCCACTAGGACCGATCTCCACAATTAGAAAATTACAATTTTAAGATTAAGATTTAAAATAGTATGTATATTTCAAATATTCGATGTTTAAAAAATAATAATACCTACATACATATGTATATTAAAGGCTATTAGTACATAGATAAGAATTGTTTTTACACAATTAGGGTGGTAAACGAGCGTACGGCTCACCTGATGGTAAGCGATTACCGAAGCTTATAGACACCTGCAGCACCAGAAGCATTGCAAACGCGTTGCCGACCCTACCTCCAATCACCCCAGGAGCTCTGGTCACCTTACTAACCACAGAAACACAATACTGCCTGAAAGTGCAGTATTATTTAACTGTTATATTTCATTAAGTTCGAAGTAAAAAAAATCCGATTTCATATTACATCAACAAGTATACAATACACATTGTTACCATCTAACTGCTGGCTTTGAAATATACAGGCCGAAGACGGGCAGCAGCGTTTTCAGTGCGACAAAGCCAGCCCTGCGGTCACCAACCCGCCTGCCCAGCGTGGTGACTATGGGCAAAAAATATGAGTTCACGCTATTTTTGGCGCGAACTTGTGGAGGCCTACGTCCAGCAGTGGACTACAATAGGCTGAAGTGAAATGAAGTGACACATTATTAGCCATATATCAAAAATTATCCATCGGACACCAGCTTTAGATTAAGCTTAAGATTATTTAAGATTTAACTGAGGTAGGGCACAGCAGGAATTTCCTGTTCAAAATATGGACCAGCCCGACTGGGGTAGTACCTCGACCTTACAGAAGATCACAGCAAAATAATACTGTTTTCAAGCAGTATTGTGTTCCTGTTGGTGAGAAAGGGGACCAGAGCTCCTGGGGGGATTGGGGATTGGGTCGGCAACGCGCTTGCGATGCTTCTGGTGTTGCAGGTGTCTATAAGCTACGGTAATCGCTTACCATCAGGTGAGCCGTACGCTTGTTTGCCGACCTAGTGACATAAAAAAAAAAAATCTGATCATTAAAAATCGTTACACCCGGTAAAAATTATGAAGTGACAAATAAAAAATACAGTCAAATTGAAAACCTTTCTTTTTATGAAGCTTGAAAGTATAGATTAACGTCATAATTCACGGCCGGTTAACTTAAGCAACTTAAGAGGTCCTTTGTTAAATACCCAGATTATAATTATTATACCCAGAAGCTTAGTTATGTAAGGGATATTCTATTAAACATTAAACTAGCAACCTTGTCCCTTTCTCGTCATAATAATGATAAAAGCAAAACATACCGGTACTGTTATAATTAAGATTTTACTTTGATTTCATTATAAAATACTAGCTGACTCGGCAAACGTTGTCTTGCCGCTAAACGCTATTTAAAAATAGAGGTTGGTGGTAGAAGGATGAAAATTTAGGGTTGTATGTATTTTTCAACGCCAAATCATAATAAAATAAAAAATAAATAATTTATCTAAAAATAAAAATGATAAAAATTAGGGGTGGACTACCCATAACATTTAGGGGGATGAAAAATAGATGTTGTTCGATTCTTAGACCTACCCAATATGCACACAAAATTTCATGAGAATCGGTCAAGCCGTTTCGGAGGAGTTTAACTACAAACACCGCGACACGAGAATTTTATATATTAGATCGGTCCTAGTGGCTATATATGTATATGATCCTATATACTTCTATGCTAAAGTCTATTTGTAACTTATTTGAGAGATAAACTCTATTCACAACCGGTAAAACTGACGCTAAAACTTTATTCTACTTATAGTATAATTGTGTTTGCTAGCAACCAAAAAACCGACTTCAATTATATTGACACAACGTAAGTAGACGAAAAATATTAACCAATAAATTCACAGCAAAACCTATTTATATGTCTAGCGACAAATTTCATTCAGCTCCGTTGACCTGTTCTGCTTTAATAAAATTGCAAATAGTTACAAAATTTATTTTATTACGCATACAACTATCGTATTCTCTTGAAGTTTTGTTCATATAAATAACTACTTGATATTTCAATAAAATAATATGAATAATATTTTCCTCTGTGTCACTTAGAGCGTGCGAGCGTTTTCAATTGGCGAACTTCCAAACGATTGATGGGTATGAAAATAACAAATATGTATTGAAATTTTGACTTGTAATGTCGTTAGCGTTCGTATATCAAATTTGAGTACGTAAATATATCGTTATTAAAGCTAAAGTCATATTCATTCGCATTCTTCATTCATTATATCTATATTAATATAATAAACCTGAATAGTTCGTTTAAACGCGCTAATTTCTGGAACTACTTTTTCAAATTGAAATTTTTTTTTCGTGTGGAATAGTTCATTTACTGGAGGAAGGCTAAAGGCAATTTTTAATCGACTTCAAAAAGCAGAAATTTATCAATTCGATTGGTATTTTTTTATGTATGTAAGCCGATTACGCCGAGATTTCTGATACGATTTACGTGATTTTTTTTTTTTGTTTGATGTGCGATGCAAGTTGTCACTTGGTTCTGTATTAAATTGTTTTATTTTGACCTAGTAGTTTTTATTTTATGAACGTTTGTACTTCGTGTATGACTTGTTTAGGAGAAAACATCGAAACCTATAATACTATAGTCTACCTGATCTAATCTAGAGAAGTCCTGCTGTTGCTTACAAAACAACCTGTTACAGACACTAAAAAGTGAAAAATAAATAAATAAAATAAATATATACAAACTACAAACAACGTTTAAAAAACCTACTTAAAAAAGTAAAAATCAAAAAAATAACTTAATAAAGATTTATATTAAAACACGTCTTATGCGAACATACTTACTTGCTTTAATAAAACGCTATTATTTGTACGTGCTATCTACTGATAGGCTTGAAGTCGGTGCCAAGACAAATACCTATAACACTTGCCGTGATTTTATCTAGAACAAAACAACTCAAACGTAGTAAAAATTTCTTTAGAGTAATTAACCAGTATTCATTTATGCTATTATTATTAATATTATGTTATATTAAGTTTAATTTTGTTTAGGGCCTGGCACCCACTTCGAGCCTATCAGTAATCAGGCTGCTCCATAACAACTAGCTGCACCATGAGGTTTTATCCACGATCTTCCGATCCCTTATAAATGTCGTGATAAAAATTAGCCTATCTATTATTCTAGACTACCAGCTTGGATAAAGTTTCATTAAAATCGGTCCAGTAGTTTTTGTGTTAAAATGTAACAAACATATCCGTTATCACAAACTTTCACATTTATAATTACACAAACAATGTTTAGCAAAATAATATAATATTATCGAATGGTTAAATAATTTCCAAAATAGGTTCACTGTTTCCGGAGATTACCCTCGACACACAATAGCTCTCAAAACTCGTTCCCACTCGTTACATAATTAGTATAGATAAATTTTTGATTAATTTCGTCGAAAATTATTTTCATCAGCTTTTGGCGAGGGTCTCTCGAATGAACTTGAAAATATTTTTCTGATGTAGATAAGATATGGATATATATTATTTTTTACTATATAAGTTTATATTTTAGTGTACAATGAACAGAATAAAGAAACAAGTATAAGGTTAAACTTAAATCGTGTGTTTTAGGTGACAACCTGTTGATATACGTTTCAGCCTGTAATATCCCACTGCAAGACTTAGACCTCTTTCTCCAGAAGAATAAGAGCTTAATACACCATGCTGCTCCACTGCGATTTGGCGGATGTATTCCATACTATGAGTAACGATCGCTATCAGCTTTTTATGTTAATAATCTGGACCTCTAGTTTACCGGGCTCAGGACTCACAAGGACAGACAACGAAACGTCTGTACAAATACCAATATACATCCCTAGTCAGAATACCGAAAACCGTCGGTGCAGCAGCACAAACATATATATATATATATATATGTTTTATTATTATATTTTTTTATTTTATTATTTTATTTATTTTATGCGAGCGTTTTCAATATATATATATATATATATATATATATATTGAAAACGCTCGCACGCTCTAAGTGACACAGAGGAAAATATTATTGATATTATTTTATTGAAATATCAAGTAGTTATTTATATGAACAAAACTTCAAGAGAATACGATAGTTGTATGCGTAATAAAATAAATTTTGTAACTATTTGTAAATTCTATTAAAGCAGAACAGGTCAACGGAGCTGGGTGAAATTTGTCGCTAGACATATAAATAAGTTTTGCAGCTAGAGATCGTGTAATTCAACTTAGTTGGATAATCAGATCATTGCAAAGTTCGGGATTAAGAAGCAGGTAGAAGTAGTAGATAGGTCGGTAGAGACTGACATTTTTATTATACTTCATGGGTGGTAAAAAAGCAATTGCTAAAACCAGCAAATATATAAAGAAACACACGTAAAAAATACAGTTTAATTTAGAACTTCCTCCTTTTTATAAGTCCGTTAAAATACAATCAAAATGACTGGAAATATTGACAATGAACTGGATATTGTATGCGTAAGCGTTCAGTAGATTAACTAATTTATCAAAACGTATACGGTTTCTGTCTGAAGCCTTATACTTTACAATCTGCTAATTTCTTAAATGGAACAATAATTTTAAGCGGATTTCTTCAGTTCACATTATATTAAGTAAGTAACAATATTGTTTAAAGTTTTTTTTTTCATATTACTAGGTCGACAAACAAGCGTTCGGCTCATCTGATGGTAAGCGATTACCGTAGCTTGTAGATGCATGCAATACCACAAGCATCGCAAGCACGTTGCCGGCCCTAAGTAAGCCGTCCTTCCGTGACCGTGATTGCTGTAAAGTATCCGAAACGTCGGGCATTTAAAAAATTAATAAAGCGCGGTAAAATTCGAAAAGGTCATTTTTTTTGCTTTGATTTGAACTTGTATATCAAAGAAACAGTTCTTAAAAATATAGAAAATGATTTATTGAAGTGACAAAATATAAATCTTCAAAGGTAGGTAAACTGTAATACTGAGGCTCTTTAAGATTTAAAGAAGGTATAACTTGTTTGTCGAAACAAAGGCTTAATGACAGATACTGAGAATCTTACAGATTTTTAGGTGAAAATATTCCCTTATTTATGGCTACAAAGGGTCAGGCACGGAAAAAGCCGAGACCCAATTCCTTTTTAAAGAGAATAGCAATAATCTACGGAGATGGTTCCGTTTTATCCATTGAGAGTACGAAAATAATACCGGTAAATATTACGATGCCTTAAATTTGTTTCAAATATCACATCGGAGTATTCTAAAGAGGTATTAGTTTTTATTTTTATGTACAATAACACGTGGTTCTGAATGTTTATCATCGTAGTTACTTTTTACACTTGTTTGCTACCCTATTTGTATAAAACGAGGTTCGGTTTTCGATTATTACAAAACTGTGATATTCCTTGCGAAAAAAACTATAAATCATGTAGTGTTTCTAATCTAAGGTTAAAATAATTACATCTCTAATTCTAGAGTACAAATAAATTAATTTAAAAGCGAAGCTCGTTGTCTTATGTCAAGAAACAGCCGCTCTGAAATGAAATACGGGCTTAATATTTGTTTCAAAAATTAAAATAGCATCTCAGAAACCGGGAATGGCTGTGTAATTAAATTTCAAACGTACTTAACACTAAAACGGCTTACTAAAACTATCGTACTAAGCTCGAAAGCTCTCTGAATAAACGTTTATGTACACGGAAACACCTGTAATACTTATTGCTATGGTAATAAGGTATATATTCTAATAATTTAATTCTAAGTGACATTTTAAATTAGCGGTTTTAATATAAATTACGTTAATGATAAGTAGTTCTTTGTGGTTGTTATACGATTACGATGAAGAGTTGGTGCAGTTGATACAGTAACTGACTGATGTGCTAATAGTGACGAATGCTCTGGTGTAACGATGCGTGTGCCGTGTCGGCGCCTAAACACTGACGGTCGCTGATTCGATTCCCGCTTGGAGTGGATATTTGTGTTTATAGAAATATTTATTTCAGGTCTGGTTGTTAGTCTTTGTAGATCTCTCCACCGTGCCTCGGAGAGCACGTTAAGATATGTGTCCCGGTTGTCATGTACACATGATAACGATCGTTACTAATTGTAGGGAATATATCCGCATTCGAGCAACGTGTAGGATTTAGCTCTGATCCTTTTTCTACATGGGGAAGAGGCCTATGCCCAGCAGTCGGATATTACAGGCTGAAGAGAATTATCAAATGAAATAAAAAAAGGGTGGGGAGGGGGGGGGATATAAAATAAATTCTCTGAATTGATTAAAAAGTACCTGGTATTTACATTACAAGAAACAGGAGTGTAGTAAATACCACAAATATTTCATGAACTCACGACCTCGTTATCGTTCGTTATACGACAGGCTTCGTGCGGTTTTAATTTATTAAAAAACTCGTGATTGTGTCTGTTGCCGCTCTGTTTCGTAACAAAAATGTGAATCAAGGGACGTATTCGTCGGTCAAATTTTTCTCCACATACTCATATCACTAAATGAATTATGCTGTCCTGTTGTAAAAATCTTCAATTTGACTCAAAATTAGATGTGTTTTATGTTATTTTATGTGTGTTTCTATGCCAGAAAATTTTCTCAAATTCGAAATCGATAAATATATAAACTTTGAATAAATAATATATTAAGTTCCTAAAAAACTGGTCCGGCATGGCTTTTATGACTTAAAACATTTTTTGTTTCTTTACACTCACTTCAGCCTATGGCAGTCCACTGCTGGTCATAGACCTCCCGAGGTTCCCCAAACACCGCGGTATTCTGCAATGCCGATCCAGCCTCCACAGGCAATCATCTTATGCAGATCGTCTGTCCAACGGGTTGTAAGGTGTCTAGTAATGCGTTTGATAACGTTTATGCATTGTTTATGTTTAAATTTGTTCAATAATAGTTTTGACTGTGATAAAATGTTATTAATAATAATAAATAAAAAATAAAAAAAATAAAATAAAAAATAATTGTAGTAAAAACTATGATCCTTTTTTTAGCATTCATGAAAAGAAACCTTTCTTTCAATCTTTGATTTAATACTTCAGAACTTATTATTTTGTAACTATGCAAGACATTGTTACCATCTAGTTGAACTAATGACGAAACAAAATTAAATAAATCGAAGTAGGCATATTTAAATACTTTTTTTTTAAATTATTGTCAGGGAGAAGTTCAAAATGTAGATGCTACTGAAAAAAGAGGGCAAGGAAATTCAGCAGCTACGTTTGAAAATAGATTTAATGTAATATCTTGTTATTGAAAAAAAATTTTTAGACAATTTTCGAATTATAAAGATGCACATCTATATATAAAAATGAATTTTTGTCTGTATTTCCTTTATAGAATCGTAAACTATGCATTTGATCATATCATGATCTTTAGCAAAGTATTGGGCATGAGCCCACAAAGGTTTCTCAGTTGGTACGACCAAAAATAAATAAATAAAAAAAGCATAGCAACACGCGCAGGGGACAGCTAGTGTTGTAAAAAAAATCTGTAAAAAGCACGTAACTGTATTGCGTAAACCATGTTTCGTTACGAATTAAATTAAAAACTAATATTTACACTTTGAACATTGTTTTGAACTGGAAATATTACCCGAAAATGAATACCTGAAAAAAAAAAAAAAAAAACTAAATTTCCATGCACGTCAAGCTATCGTGACATAAGGCGTAAAATAGTTAAAACACAGCGGAATTCTTTTTTCAAACGATCCTACCCACACTTATTTATACAAAAGTTGGAAAAAGAAAAACAAATGAGGTCCGCGGTAAAAAGGTTTTCGTGCGGCAACTTTCTTTCATAAAAACGATTTATGCGTGACACAGTGCAATTACGCTTGTCTAACACAAAATTGAATGTGAAATATTTTCGAGGAAATCCTTCGTATACGGTATTTAAATATTCGCTGCAGAACGTTTACAACTGTTTCCTATTATAATTTAGTAAGTTGTATTCTGAAAATAGTATGGATATTTTTGTTTTATTTACTTTTACCAATGTCATGAATACTGGATTTGTATTGGACTAATATTTTGATGACACATACGCAAAAATCATAACGTAGTGTATGGTGATTATTTCATGATGGATAATTGCTAAAAGTTATTTATATATGTCATACACACCTTTGTATTGACATATATGGATAAAATAGGTTACAATAAACACGGAATA
Source organism: Melitaea cinxia (assembly GCF_905220565.1). NCBI lineage: Eukaryota > Metazoa > Arthropoda > Insecta > Lepidoptera > Nymphalidae > Melitaea > Melitaea cinxia. The sequence continues at coordinate 13,320,553 of NC_059412.1, forward strand.
TTTTTTTTTCATATTTTATTTGTCGTCAAATATCTTACTGTAGTTTCAGGTGGGTTTATGTTGATTATACAAGATGCTATAATTATATCGTTTGGCTAATCGATATCGTCCCTCCCTTATTATTTTTAATGTTCACTGAGCATAAAAATATTGGATACAACCCAATATTTTTTTGTATTTTTTACATAACTAGGTCGGCAAACAAGCGTAGGGCACACCTGATGGTAAGCGATTATTGTAGCTTATAGATGCCTGCAACACCAGAAGCATTGCAAGCGCGTTGCGCGTATTTATGAAAGTTGACCATTAAAGGGCCCTAAGTTTTGACGCGAACTACGACGATCTACGTAAGATTGACGGTGGTGGCTGGATAAGGATTGCGATAGGCTGAAGTGTGTGTGTGTGTTTGTGACGGATCAGGTTTAAAAAAGAATTTTATATATTTTAAACACTTTTTAATTTAAGAAACGTATATGATATGATATACAAGCCAGTAATAGTTTTTGAAAATTCTATATTAAAATATAATTTTTTCAGAAATAATAGCTATACTACTGATACTAGCCAAACTGCCGAACAATGTGTAACACGACACCACAAGTTTATCCCGTCATATAACACTCGCGGTCTGTTGTGTCCCACTCATCTCCTGAGGCAATATCTTGTCCGAAAGTAAGGCTATATTCTTGCGTTGATTGTGGGATTAGCCTTAAGGCCTCTTTTATAATATCACATATTGTCGCCAAGGTTTTTTTGATATGATTGACGGGTGAGGATCGATTTATAAGAAAAAACGAGAAAGTTGTTTTATCGTCTATATGGCGATTTACATATTTTGACCTTTCATATACAAATTTTTGTTTGAAATAAGAGTAAAATGTTATAGAATTTTATATATTTTAAACCTAAAATCTAATATATTAGTGTACCTCTATGGGTGATTATTAAATAAAGGGTAGCCCAACTGTCGCATGGTGTTGGATGGTGACTTCATATTGATTATGTTGACTTCATATTCAAAATATGCATATGGTTGCAAATTTGTATAAATACAAATATCCATATCCCCAGCGGGATTTACGCCGCGTTGGCGCAATGGTCACAGCCATGGATTGTGCCGGTTGCGCGTATGCCCAGTAGTGGGATATTACAGGCTGAAGCGTACGGTATTAATCTTATTCTTAGACTAGTGAGCCTTTTTTGTGTGTATTTAGACAGTCAATCTGAAGGAGTGAACTACAGTCGTGCGTCGGAGCTGACAGACGCACTTTTTTTCATTTCTGTCTTTTCTTATGAATATTTCCGTGTATAACACCTAATCTGTTTGATGATAGTAATTGTTTTTGTTCTAAAAAAAAGATATTTTAATTTACATCAACAATTATAATAAAATAAATATTATTAAGCATAGCTCAAAAACTACTCGTCAGATTTTTTTGCCACATGAAAAGCGTCAGCTTTCGTTTGAAAGAATCACCAAATTCGGTAAACCCAGTAAAATTTTTGAAGTAACACACAAACTCACACACACACACACACTGTTGGAGCAGACGAGTCCTGGAGTGGAGACCGCGTCTTGGTAAACGCAGTGTGGGACGTCCTCCGGCCCGTTGGACTGACGATCTACGTAAGATTGCCGGCGTAGACTGGATGAGGATTGTAGAAAACCGGGATGTCTGGGTCGAACTTGGCGAGCTCTATGTCCAGCAGTGGACTGCGATAGGCTGAAGTGAAGTGAAGTGACACATCAAAAAATACGGTCAAATACGGAAAACACTTACAAGCTTTTATTAATTTAACCAGCAATATATACAGCTATGTTAAAAATAGTACGACTTACGGTTACAGCTAATTAGCTGCAGTATATGAGGAAATTTTCTATCTTCAGTAATAACATATCACAACAAGTCATAATATTATTCTCGATATACAAGTCGTTAGAGTCGAGAGTCCTAGAGTCGTACGGAATATGAATTGTTTGTACCGTCATCCATCTTCCTAATACATCCTTCTGGTGATTGAGTGATCGATGCCTTGAAATATATGTCTTCCATATCTGTTGTATATATATATTTTGTTATCTATTTTTGTCTTACACTAGCTAACTGGACAGACTTCGTTCTATCAAAAGTTAAGAGTAAAAATTAAAGTTTTTTTTGTACCACCACCACCCACCCACATATTTTTGTGTATGTTTCTTAAGGCCCACCTTCCGTGGGCCTTAAGAATCATACAAAAAAAAAGTCGAATCAGTCGAGCCATTCTCGAGTTATGCGCTCTGTAACATTAATTTTTATTTTTATAGATTTTATACCAATATTTTATTATTTTTGATAACGTCTTAGCGCGATGATTATAGTACAGGCTGTTTCGCTGGCGGTAACGGGTTTTATCTCCACTCATGGCATACACTTGTATTAACCATACAGGTGTATGCCGTGATCTGGGCGTTTGTGATTTGTGATTGTGTGTTTGCGGACTCCAACACTGGAGTAAATCATTATTTTTTTTAATTTGGGAAGCCAACGACCATAGGGTTTCTGATGAAAAGCGTTTACCAGAGGCTATGGAAGTAACAAACGTGTCCCGACCTAACTTCCAACTATTTCTAGGAACTCTAGCTATTACACTCACTACAGGAACAGTAGTATTATTTAGCTGTGATCTTTACTAAGGTTAAGGTACTTACCCCAGTCGAGCTGTACCAGATTTGAGCAAGATATTTCTCTTGAATAACTTATAAATATAAATAAATATAAATATGTATACAATATACACACGGTCGTCTGTTCCTAAAGTAAGCAACTAATGCTTGTGTTATAGGTAACGGCCGGCTGGTATAGCTACATTTTTTTTCGATACACATACTTATAAATAATACATATATATACATTACACCCAGACTTGGGGTGGGAATCGAACCCACGACCCCCGGAGCAAAAAGCAGGGTCACTACAAACTGCGCCAACGGGCTAGTCAAAATCATACTAACTGTGCCGGCGGTGGGCTAGTCAATTCGATATTAAAATTGTAAAATATATATTTTAATATCGACTAATTATGCAAAAAAGTGGTTTGATATATGAAATTTATTTACTAAAAATTAATACGATTGTTATATTTCAATTATGAAGATTAACAAGTAATTGTATCGTTCATTGACTAATTAACATATTATTTTATTCAACAATTGCGATATTAAACTGTATAGCTTTAGATATTTATATTCGCATGCTACTTACATCTCACAGCATTACTTGAGCGTAACCGCTACAACAGACAAATCTTGTTTATAGAAATAAAATTAATCTATACATCTATACAAATAAATAAAATTGAAGTGTCTGTTTTTAATAATAAAAACCGCTTTTTACTAAATGCATATGGATGTATACACAGTATATATACCAAAGTAACATTTTTTTACAATTTTTGTCCGTCTATCTGTCTGTTTGTTCCAGCTAATCTCTGAAACAGCTGGAACGATTTTCACAGAACCTTTGCTGGCAGATAGCTGGTGTAATAAGGAGTAACTTAGACCAATTTTATTTTAGATTTTTTTTTTATAATTCAGTGAACTAAAAAATAACTTTTTGTTAAATTCCACGCGGACGAAGTCGCAGGCACAGCTAGTACGATTAATATAATTTAAATCTACTACAACACAACTAGCCTGTTGGTGCAATTTGTTGTGACCCTGATTTGTAATCCGCGGTTTGTGGGTTCGATTTCCTTCTCAGTCTGGGTGTAATTTTGTATTTATTTATTTATTTACTTATATATGCATGAATTATTCTTATGAAAATTTATAAACAAAAATATTTTTATCTGTAACAGTCCACAGCTACCTATGACACAAGCGTTAAGTTACTTACCTCTGGAACAAACGACTGTGTTTGTATGTTATAAGATGTTCATATTTACTTAAATACATAGGTTTGTAGTTAATATTTAAAATGTCTAAATACATAGATATATATTCGTAATTAATATTTAAAATGTCAGTTATAACGATTGTGCAATAAAACGCTATAATACAGCAGTTAAACTTTAACTTATGCATACGAGTCACGAAAGAATTTTAAAACACATACCGCGGTATTTTAATATTGCCTCGGTACGAAATAAGCTAAACCCACGCCCAGGTACACAATGACCTAGTTAAGTTCACGTAAAAAAAATCTTACTTAGGATGAAAGTAAATTTTGAAGCTATTATATAATTTAGTGCCTATATAAGGTTTAGGTTCGAGCGTGCGCTATATTTACGGTCGTGAAAGATAGATGCTATTTTTAGCAGATGTCAAAAAGGAGGAGATTCTTAAGTCGTCTGTATTTTTAAAGTAAATCTTCTCTATGCACGCTTTACTTAGGGAGTAAGCTGGTGAATGCGTGATACGTTACGAAAAGTTTGATGGGGCGAGGCAAACGGTTCAAGGAAGAGAGGTGCGAGCCACATTTTCTTTTTCTCTTTCTCTCATATTCAATTACGTTTTGTATATCTAAGACACAGTGCAGGCCTATTGTGCATAAATTTATTTCAGTCGTGTGTCGTTTTCACCATCGGTATTATTTTGTTAAACACCGTTCAGTTATGATTATGTTTTAATTTGGATACATATTTTTGAGGAGTATAGTGGAGAACTCCAAGTAAAACTGAACTCATCTAATATTAGAATACGGTTTGAGCTCGAATGACAGGCGATAAATATTTACAAGCTATTTTTATTATGATTATGGTAATCCTATTACGATTATAAAAAGACAAAGTACTAAGCTATTGTTTTACGTAAACTTAAAAAAAAGTGGAGTATTTTTGTAATTTTAATACTATCGTCGTGGTATACAAATATTATAGCTGGTAAATATTTATCGCTCTTCAATCCAGCTCAAACCGTATCCTAAGTTTGGATGAGCTCTGTTTTTATCTTATTTATTTTTATGAGCCGTGTTGAAGGTTTTCAACTCGGGTCAGTTTCGTGCTTTTGTGTACACTGCAAACTTTATACGGAGGAAATAAATTCTCTCTACCATTACTTCATGCGAATTGAAATAGTTCAAATTTTCATTCTTTTTTAGCAATAAATTTAATGCAATTTTCTGTCTATTTTGAGTATATATTCGTTACATCATTGTGCATTTTAACAGACTTAAAAAAGAGGAGGCTCTCAATTACACTGTATCTTATTATGTGTCATGTCATTACTTTTTGTTGGGTAAAACCGACTGATTTTGATAATTCTCTGAGACTACGAGGTCGGTTTTGCAATTAAATCAAATTTTCAGTTCCACTAAAACTTGCACTAAATTGTAGCTTTATAAGTTATAGTTGCATTTTATCGCAACGAATTGTGGTGTAACGTTTCCCTTATCTAAAATATTATTATTTTGAAAAAAATATATATGAGTATTATATACGAGCATCATGGAAGTAGGTACATGTATAAATTGTAAATTCATGTTTTTATGTAGTCTGCTTTACCTTTCTATGAAACGATTAATTCTGAATTGAAATTATGACTTTTTTGCATTTTTTTTATGTACGGCTGTACGGCTCACCTGATGGTAAGCGATTTCCGTAGCTTATAGACACCTGCAACATCAGAAGCATCGCATGCGCGTTGCTGACCCAATCCCCAATCCCCCCCAGAAGCTCTGGTCACCTTACTCACCAACAGGAACAACTGCTTGAAAACAGTATTATTTTGCTGTGATCTTCTGTAAAGTCGAGGTACTACCCCAGTCGGGCTGCTCCATATTTTGAGCAAGAAATTCCTGCTGTACCCTACCTCAGTTCCATCATTGTGCCCTCCCTATTGTGGTTTTTTATGTGTCTCTTTCTTTGTATGTGTGATTGTATCTGTGTGTGATCTTTTTTTATACAGTACAAATAGCTATTGCATGTATGGTGTAAATACAATATTTATTGTAAAAATAAAGCTATTTTTATTGTATAGTTAAAGGTGTGATATCATATTGTGTCAGCAGTATCAAAATGTTGTTTAGTGAGTTAATTTATAATCAACAAAATAAATATACATATTAAAAAACTGTTATTATTTAAAATATATTCTGATCTTTAATGATAAAAATCCTGATAGACAAACAAAATTTAATAGAATTAAACAATTTCTTCTCTTAACAAAAATGGCTTTATTCTGAATAATAGTAAATAAAATAATTGTGTTTGCTCGCAAACGAAAAAAAAACCGACTTCAATTACATCGACGAGTGATATAACGTAGATCGACGAAAAAATAGTCAAGTAACTGCGCGTTATCAAAGATTACTCAAAAAGTAGTTATCAGATCTCAATAAAATTGACTACATGACAAACATCAGCTTTCGATTAAATTAAAAATTATTAAAATCGGTACACCAGATCCTGGTTTCCTTATCATGGTACTAAACTTGAGATATTTTCTATCCAACAAAAAAAGAATTATCAAAATCGGTACATCCAGTAGAAAGTTATTCGGTATAATACAACGTAGGTCGACGAAAAAAGCGTCAAGTAAAAACGCATTATTAGATATAGCTCGAAAAGTAGTTGTTAGATCTCAAATAAATTTAAATGGGACCAATTGGCACACACCACCTTTCGATTAAAGGAAAATTTGTCGAAATCGCTCCATCCAGTCAAAAGTTCTGATGTAACATACATAAAAAAAAAAAAAATACAGTCGAATTGAGAACCTCCTCCTTTTTTGGAAGTCGGTTAATAAGTAACTTAAAGGTAAGTTTATGTATTTAATATATAAAAACTTCATGTCACATTCAACCAATCAATCAATTATCATCAATTTTTTTTGTGTATAGGTATTTGATAGGTCTGAGAATGGGTGTCGTAGGTTATTTTTTATAACCCTAGGTAATAATGGTGTTCGTATCCATATGGTAGAACAACGTAGGTTAACTAGTAATTGTATTAAATTTCATTTCACTCAAAAGTTACCGTTATACATATTTGTCTTATAATCACATGAGTTCACGCCATTTTTGGCGTCAACTTGTGGAGGCCTATGTCGAGCAGTGGACTGCGATAGGCTGATGTGTGTGTGTGTATACATCATATCATATTAACTTTCAAAAAGCAAAATATCATTAATAGGAGAAGCCTTAAATTTCGAAAAACGAAATTCAATTTACAGAATTTGCCTTTCTAAGAATTTTTAATACGTGGCTCTGTAAAGACGTTATTAAAATATTTTTTAACCTTTTAGTATCCACTCTATTACAGCAGATACATTTTCCGCTGAGTCTCAAACACGTTTTCAGACTCAAGTGACCGTGGCTTAAAGCCACATTGAGTTGGTATGACGGGTTTTACGTATTTTTTTCCTTAATACGCACGATACGGTATAAACGCGACGTTTTTAAATATAGGTAATTTATACATATAATAAAATGGTAGGAAAGTCAAAACCGTACATTGAATATTTTTCTTAAAGAATACTTGGGGTGTGATCTACAATCGATACCGAAGCCAAAAATATAGTTTTTAAAATTTTTGTCTGTTTGTCTGTATGTATGTCCGGGATAAACTCAAAAAGTACAGCTTAGATTTACTTCAAATTTGGCACGAATATAATTAAGAAGTCGGGTCAACATATAGGTTAAATATTATCACGCTATCACCTACGAGGAACGAGTAGTAAACCTTTATTTCTTCAACGCATTCTGTAACAACGTGTAATCTAACGACAAATATTTGAATGTTGTTGTTATTGTGTTAATAACCATGCTATAAGCTAGCTTCACGCTATAAATAAAGACATTCTGTAGTATATTTAGTATCAGCATTGCACCCGTGCGAAGCCGGGGCGGGTCGCTAGTTTTTGAATATAATTGTATTTTTTATTTAAATTATTTTAAAAGTATTTATTTCTCAGTTAAGCATACTTACACTATGCATATAAAACGTAATGTAGTATATACATATATATATATATATATATATATATATATGTAAACTGAGGTAGGGTACAGTTGGGAAATATTTTGATCAAAATCTGGAGCAGCCCAACTGGGATATTATCTCGACCTTACAGGTCAGCTAAATAATACTGCTATCAAAGAGTGTTGTATTCCTGTGGTACCATAGTTCGGGGTGGGAGATTAGGGTTAGGTTCACCAACACACTTGCGATGTTTCTGGTGTTGCAGGCGTCTATAAGCTACGGTAATCGCTTACCATCAGGTGAGCCGTACGCTTGTTTGCCGACCGTCAATTATAAGTTGTTCATAGCACTTAGGGATTCGTAAATTAAAAGTTATTTATAATCGTAAATAATACAAAGATATATAACGTTTTAAAATTTGTAATAGGATAGTAAGCCAGTGATATTAGAAACAATAATTATAATATTCACTAATTCCATAAAGCTGAAACGTTTATTTGTTTCTTTAATTAAACGCGCTAATCTCTGAAACGTAATGGTTCGAATTGAAAAGTATTTTTATAATGGACAATCTGTTTACCGAGAAAGGCCATACATAGGCTATTTTTCCCCTCAAATCAATGGGGGTGAGACTGCAAGGCATAGTTAATTATTATTATATTTCTGCTCATTAATAATAATAATAGATAATTGCATACATAATTATAACTAGAGAAATACAAAGCAGGCCTTGGTAACACAAAAGCGCGCAAATAGCTGTCTTATCACTAAGTAACGATCTCCCAACGACCCTAGTGAAAGAAGCTTGTTAACTAAACAGGTCGGGGAGTTATAAATTCATTAAAAATGCATTCCTTAGATAGGTACATATACCCGTTCGTTATATAAGTACGAGAATTAAAATTCGTTAGTAAAATATGCAATAGGTTCTAATCTATACTAATGTTATAATGTGGAAAGATTTGATTGTTTGTTTGTTTGCATTGACTAGGCTCCGAAACTATTGAACCGATATGAAATTTTTCTTTCATTGTTGGGAAGCTACACTATCCACGGGTGACAAAGGCTAAATTATATTTAAAAAAAAATAAGAAAAAAATATTTAGAATTTTTTTAAATACCTGTGCGAAGCTGGGGTGGGGTGTTAGTATTACATAAAGAGCCGTTAAACTCAAAGATGTGTGTGTGAGAAAAAAAACGAGTGTGCTTTAGACCACGCGACTGAAGTGAAACCTCTGCACAATAGGCCTGTACTGTGTCATAGATATACGAAGCGTAAGTGGCTATGAGAGAAAGAGAGAAAGGGTTCATTACTCCTTTTATTCAATATAATATTCAAAATATATTAAAAATACTCAGGAAGCCTTACCTGTATTCTTTGTCTGAAAATATCAAAAGCGACTAAACAGCTGAGTCGGTTCTGGAAAATTTTTGTTGTTTTTAAATATACGACTAGATCGGCAAACAAACGTACGGCTCATCTGATAATGAGCGATTACTGTAGCTTATAGACGCCTGCAACACTAGAAGCAACGCAAGCAACAACCCAATTCACAAAGTGTTTGTGCAGTCCTTGTGGGTCTCCCCACCGTGCCTCAGAGAGCACGTTAAGCTTCGGTCCTGGTTGTTATCGTGTACACCTGATAGCGATCGTTACTCATAGTAGGGAATATATCCGTCAACTCGCATTGGAGCTTACCATCGCGTGGTATCGTTTGTCGTTTGTAATCGCATAAAAAATTGGAATTGATAGTATTTAACACGAAATAAAAGTCACACTGTGAGGTACTTTAGTTGAATTTGGCGATTAAAAATTATTGGAAATTGTGCGCAGTAGACGAAAGCAGATTATCTCATAAAATAAGACAGTGAAACTAAAAAAGTGTGTGTGCAATTCACCCTCGGCAGAAGTGAAACTTCTGAAAGAATGCCGAGAATATTAAATACTGTGAATATAAAATATATTCTATCTCATTCTCTCGCCAACTTAAATTAAATTTATGCACTTGTTTCTTTATCGTGACACCTTTTCGTTTAACCGAGTTTCAAATCACAAAGATTTTTAAGAAGTTTCACATAAAAAATAAAGTTAGAAATTGTATTTATATGCGGAATAATATAACGAATACCAACTACCTAGACCCGACATTATATGTATTTATAATATTTTTACCGCAGCGTTTCATCTAATGTGCGTACACATTTATCAAGAAAGGAACTTCGTGATCTACAACAGCCACGGCTGCGTACTTAATTTCTTTTTAAAATCGTATATCTCGCTAAACGATCATTCCTAATACCTCGTTTCAATATTTTAAGAATATTTCTTCTAGATATTACGGGAGATTTATTAGATTTAATATACAAGATTGATTCAGGTTGGAAATGAGAATTGTGATATCTCTCTTAGTAACGCATTTTTCGTTTTGTATTTGCGTTGTTTTTTACAATGGTATGTATGATCGATTGTATTTTTTGCTAATGTGCTAATATTAATTATATGCAAAAGTTCACCTATCTATACAAATAAATAAAATTGGAGTGTCTGTTTGTAATATTAAAATAACCGCTTTTTACTAAATGCATGGATGTATACACGGTACATATACCAAAAAAACATTTTTTACAATTTTTGTCTGTGTGGTTTGTTTCACCTCATCTCTGAAACGACTGGATCGATTTTGACGGGACTTTCACTGCTAGGTAGTTTGTGTACTAAGGTGTAACTTAGGTTAGTTTTATTTTAGAAGTATTTTTATTTTGAAACGTTGCGAGCCGAACAATTTTTATATATTTTTTTATATACTAGGTAGTCAAACAAGCGTACGGCTCACCTGATAGTAAGCGATTACCGTAACCTATAGACGCCTGCAACGCCAGAAGCTTCGCAAACGCGTTGCCGATCCTATCCCCAATTACTCCCATGAGATCTGGTCACCTTACTCACCAACAGGTACACAACACTGCTTGAAAGCAGTATTATTTAGCTGTGATCTTCTGTAAGGTCGAGCTACTACCCCAGTCGGACTGCTCCATATTTTGAGCAGGATATTTTCTGCTATAGACTATAGCTAATTGGCAGAGTTTGCAGCTCTGATTTCTGCTCCGCGGGTTGTAAGTTCGATTTGCGCCTCATCCTGGGTGTAATATATATATTTATTCATACGTATATTTATCAAAAAAGTGTCTTGCTATGTCAGTCGGTTTGTTGCTTTGTTGGCTATACTGCAAGCATAAAAACATTAAGGTTTAAGGCATTGCAATGTTGACGTTGTAATTTGAACAAATCGTGTTAACGTCGATATTTGATTTTCTCTTTTAATATTTTAAATTGAAGTATATAAACGAAATGCTTTTCGCAAGGCGAATATCGATTAATGCTTGACAAAGTGAATGTCAATAGGCATCAAGTTTGGGAAAATTCACGAAACGAACAAGTATTTATATACCCGACTTTCGTATTGTATATAACGGTGTTTGATGGAAAAAAACTATTCATTTTTTATTTCAGAGCTTTAACTTTTTAACCGTACTACCGGATATATCGGTCCGGAATATTCCAAATAGAATTATACCGGATTGGTTTATAATGATTTCCGATCGGATTCAATATTGATGTTAAAATTGAAGAATTTACTTCTCTATTCAAATGTTATCATTTCTGGAGGTACAGGTCGTTACAATTTGTATAATGCTGGGCATAGGCTTCTTTTCCCATGTGGGATATGGATCAGAGCTTAATCCACCACGCTGCTCCAATGCGGGTTGGCGGGTATATTCCCTACTGTGAGTAACGATCAGGTGTACATGATAAGAACCGGGATCGACGGCTTAACGTGTTCTCCGAGGCACGGTGGGGAGACCCACAAGAACTGCACAAACACCCACATGATCGACAAATATCTGTATGGCCGATACAAAAATTTGTCACGTGCGGGGTTCGAAACCGTAAACGCCAGCGCAACAGCCACAACCCAGTGCTGTGACAGTTGCGCCAACAAGTACAGATCGGATTTATTAATTTTTTTTATTAGACATAGATTGCTTATCAACGGGTGAGATTAAATGTGTGAACGTAAAAATGGCAGATTTAAGGTATGAATAATTAATAAATAAATGAATAATAATATAAATAATAATAATAATAAGGTTTTATTAAAGAAAGCGGCTACGGTACTAAAGAATTTAGCCACCCCCTCTCTTCCCGTGGGTGTCGTAAGAGGCGACTAAGGGATAACACAGTTCCACTACCACATTGGAACTTAAAAAGCCGACCGGTGGCGGGATAACCATCCAACTGCTAGCTTTGAAATACACAGGCCGAAGACGGGCAGCAGCGTCTTCGGTGCGACAAAGCCAGCACTGCGGTCACCAACCCGCCTGCCCAGCGTGGTGACTATGGGCAAAACACACGAGTTCACGTTATTTTTGGCGTAAACTTGTGGAGGCCTATATCCAGCAGTGGATTGTATAGGCTGTAATGATGAAAGAAAGCATCTTTAACAAGTGGTATTAATTAAAAATTTCACTTATGCTAAGGATCGAATTTTATAAGAAAAAATTTGAGTTAAGAGTGAAAATAATCTGTGGATTATTAGTATAATCTGTGGATGATGGATGTCTTAAGGGTAATCAGCCAACCTCCCCCATACAATACACAATTTTGGCATAAATTCTTATATTGAGGGGTAGACATTTTAAATGAATGGATCAAAGAAGGATGAATGAATGAGTGACTAAACCAATGAATGAATTAATTAAACAACTAATAAAGTATTAATTGATTAATGGAATCTAAAGCTGAATGGATTTGAAAGAATAAACAAATCGATCATCGTAGATTGAACAAACGAGTAACATTGTAATCTGTCCGATTGAACGAATTATTCAGGAAAGTTGTTATAATCCAAATAAATAATAATTATTTTTGACACATAAAGCTTTTTACTTGGTTCAGTAGTTATTATATTAGCGATAAACGTCTGTGGGTCACTGTATTTTATGCAAGATATCACCATCATTCTTTTTAGATATATAAAAAATCTTTAGACACCTCCTTATATAAAGTATATATTGATGACATGTAACAGGCAATAATTTTTGTCTCCAAGTAAAAAAAAAATATAGTTTTATTACAATACATTGATGTAATAGTAATAGTTGAATGTTCTCTTTATCTTTACATAGTATAAAACAAAGTCGCTTCCCGCTGTCTGTACGCTTAGGTCTTTAAAACTACGTTACGTTGATGTTGATGCGGTTTACTTTGGTAAGTAAGAGTGATTCCAGAGGACGGTTTATACATATCATCATTATCATTACAGCCTATACAATCCACTGCTAGACATAGGCCTCCATAAGTTTACGCCAAAAATAACGTGAACTCATGTGTTTTGCTCATAGTCACCACGCTGGGCAGGCGAGTTGGTGACCGCAGTACTGGCTTTGTCGCACCGAAGACGCTGCTGCCCATCTTCGCCCTGTGTATTTCAAAGCCAGCAGTTAGATGGTTATCCCGCCACCGGTCGGCTTTTTAAGTTCCAAGGTGGTAGCGGAACTGTGTTATCCCTTAGTCGCCTCTTACGACTATTATATTACGACTGTTATGGTTTATACATATAGTACATGCATAATATAGAAGAGGTGAGGAGATATATGCTGTGTGGCTACGGCACTAAAGAATTTAGCCACCCCCTCTCTTCCCGTGGGTGTCGGTGTCTGTATAGGCTGTAATGAATGAATGAAAAAATATAGAAGAGGAACACGGATAGTTTTAGAGGTTTCTTATGTGGTGTCGTAAATACACACATTATTTTGCACTTACATTACAAATATTTATTTTATATTTACTCAGTATCAGCATTGCACCTTTACGAAGCCGGGGCGGGTCGCTAGTTATGATATAAAGTAAAAATCGCTGTTAAGCAAATTAATGTGCAACTATTTTCCAGACACTTGAAAATATTTCAAACTCATCGCCGTAGTTCAAGGTGTAATCTTTTCGAGATTCTCTAGACGAAACTCTTAAGACGTCTCAAGTACTTATAATTATTCACCCTCACACAATATGCAGTTAAGTTGAGACTTAATGTCTACTAAAACTTTCGTTGTTGGTAGTTAATGAGGTTAATGTACTTATATTAAGGACGACCATCTTAAAGTTTTAAGTATTTTTATCCTATTAATTTTATTTTATTTAAGAAAGAAACAGTACAATAATACAGTAAATTAATAAATTCATACAGCCAAAACACAAACCAACAAAGTTTCAAACTGTAAATAATTCATAAATGACCAACAAGAACACATTAACAAGAAATAAGAACAAATTAACAAGAAATAATCATTAAATCATATAACTTGTAATGCATTTTTTTATTGCTTATATAATAAAAAAAAATTACACGACTTGGTCGGCAAACAGCTCACCTGATGGGTAAATGATTACCGCAGTTTATAGACGTCTGCGAAATCAGAAGCATCGCAAGCGCGTTGACCCTACCCTCAATTTCCCTAGGAGTCTGGTCACCTTACTCACCATAGGAACACAACAGTGCTTAAAAACAGTGTTATTTAGATATGCTCTTCTGTAAAGTCGAGATACTTCCCCTCTCAGGCTGCTCCAGATCTTGAGTTCCACCACCGAACCGCAAGACATCGCACGAGTCTGCACCGCTACGTGGTTGAAATACCACGATCTCGCAAGCGTTTTTCTTCCTCTTTCTTAATACACACCGCAAAAATTTGGAATGCATTTCCGGCTTCTGTTTTTCTAAATAATTATAACGTGGGTATCTTCAAATCAAGAGTTAATAGGCATTTTCTAGACAAGCGCGTACTATCTTAGGCTTCATTTTCACTTACCATCAGATGAGATCGCAGTCAAGTGCTGGTCTATATATATATAAAAATAGTAGGTGTCCTGTGTGGGAAACGGAATTGCAAAAATAAAATAATGCGTCATATGCTGTACCTACTGTAGCTTATGACTTATTCTTTTCCAACATGCCTACACGAAACACGAAAATCTTACCTTAGCTCACTTTTATGGGTAAATGATACGATTCAGCCTGTAGCATCCCACTGCAGGGCCATAGGCCTCGTTTTCAATATAGGGGAAGGACTAATCCTTCTAAAGCTTAATTTATCACGCTGCTACATTGCGGGTTTGCCGATGTATTCTCTACTATGAGTAACAATCGCTATCAGGTATTTATGATAACAACCGGGATCGACAGCTAAATGTCCTTATCCGAAGCATAATGGGAGACTCACAAGGATACCCATCCGAATGGGAAAGAAATATTTATACGAATACAAATATCCATCCCGAGTGGGAATTGGACCGGCAATCGCAAATGTGTGAGCGTCAACACGTGCACACACTACACCAGAGCGATGACTATGATTTATACATATGAAAAATATGTACCTATTATGTTGTTCGCTAATAACGCAATAGAAAAATTTATCTTAAACAATTAAGCTTAAGACATTTTCCTTACGTATCTTTATTCTTGTTTACTGAGAGAATAACAAAAAAAAATCCTTTATTAATCTTCAGTTACCATAAATAATAAATACCGTTCTTCGAAAAACAATTTTAATGATACAAAATCAAGCTATGAGTAAAATAATGGAAATTTTTTAAACAAAGTAATCTAAACTCACATTATAAAGCTGAACCAAACAAACCGCTCGGTTTAACATGCGTTATTTTGAGGAAAAAATTGCACATAGCCTTCCTCGGTATGGGGCATCCAACACAATAAAAAATTTTCAAATCGAACCACTTCTTCCTGAAATTAGTGCCTTTAATTAACAAACTTTTCAGTTTTATAATTGCAATCACAAATAGTAACAGACATTATTAGTTAGATAGGCAATTTATTTATTTATTTATTCAAGGCTCATCAACGCAAGGTACACAGCAAACTATCTACCGTACGTGCATTTTGTTAAAATGTTCGTGTACCCGCCATTACAGATGGGCACGGTATTTACAATACTGACGCTTGGATAATTAATTTAATAGTAATACACGTGTTTACAATTAGTCACATTTAAATATTATTGTACAATAATGTTAGCAAATTTTGGCAAAATTCAAAATCAATATTTTTGACTAGCCCCTTGGCGCAGTTTGCAGCGAGTGGCTCTGCTTTCTGCTCCAGGGGTTTCTCTTGGTATATTTATCAACAAAAAACAAAAAAAAATTAGCTATATCAGTCGGCTGTTACCTATAACACAAGCATTAAGTTGTTAATGTTGGGAACAGACGATTGTGTGTGTTATAGGATAAACATTAAAAAATAAATAAAGTGTAAGGTCTTGAAAAGAACATCAAATATACGTAAAATAAAGAAATATCAAAATTCACGTAAAAGCCGATTTCCATTTCCATGGTAACCACTGTTATTCTACAAAATAAAAACTTTCCCAGCAATATTCTGCTCAAAATCACATTTTTCACAATAAATTTGATCATTTTTAAAAATATCACGTTCTTTCAAGCGTTCAAGATAAAAAGCGATTCTGTGAAATATAAACGACGAAAAATGTTGAAAAAAGTCCCGAAATAAGTCGAGTTTAATTCATATATGTGTATAAAATGTGTATGTGTGTGTGTGTGTGTGTGTGTTTTATGTGATGAACGCTGATGTTAGTAGTCGATGTTTAAATTTATGCTAATCAGTACTTATCAAAAAGTGTTAGAACTGTGACCACTGAACTGAACTAAACAGAATCAGCAAATAAACGTCTCACAGCTGGGCCTTTTTTTCATGCAGAGGGAACGGCCATCCTCGTGCAGATTTGCGAATTATTTTCCTATGATAACAACTACTGCTCTTAGAACTTTGTCATAATGACCCGGAGTAGCTTTACCTACTCTTCGAGGTACTGTGCGAGTTCAGAGTTTCCTCAAGGACATATTTTTACGCCCAGACCAAGAACAAAAAAAAAATAACACAAAATACTTGCAGACGAATAATGAATCGAACCTACGACCGGTAGAATTTAGGCGACAACTAGGACCAGAACACCAGTAAAGTTTGTACTATAAATACTTTGACCACAAAATTATATATTTATTAGAAATTTTAGAAGCTTTCAAATTAATACTGCCAGCCAGAATGGACCACACCCAAATTTCTCTATGTAGATTTATATTCGAGACACACACGGCATACCAAATGACCGCAAGAATGGCCTATGAGACTAATAGAAATATTTTTCACAGGAATTGAATTCGTGACCCATAAAATGTGAGGATTTATATCATATAATATGTCAGAATTATACCAATTTATATTGTACTTTTGAAACATCACAATTTTAGGCGTCATAAGATTTATATACTGAGATTTTTTGGTAAATTCTGAAATAAGTTTTTTATTTATTTTCAGTATAACAAGTAGTATTTGTTTTTTTCTACGTCTTACTATTTATATTTTGAATATCACACTTCAGCCTGTAATATCCCATTGTTGGGCATAGGTCTCTTTCCACATGTAGGAGAAGGATCAGAGCTTAACCCTTTATGCTGTTCCAATGCAAGTTGGCGCATATATTCCCTACTATGAGTAACGATCGCTATCAGGTGTACGTGATAACAACCGGGACCGACGGCTTAACGTGTTCTTGAGTACAGGAAATAATAAAATTTATTTATTATTTTTTGACGACGCGTAAGCGCAAAGGTCGTAGCATTAGATTCTGGGTGTTGCACTAGCGGTCGCGAGTTTGACCGGTATATGACATACAAGACATACAATCAAATTTGGTCATACAGGTGTTTGCTTTAGTCTGGGCGTTTGTGCTTTTGTATCGTGTGTTTCCGGACCCCCGACACCGAAGAAAATGCTAGGGTGGCCTTTGAGTATGAGGTGATTATTTACTATCTTCTTTCTATGATGATCGTCATCATCATCATCATTATGACCGCCATTGTCATCATCAAAGTCTTCATCATGATTATGACCATTATAATCTTCACCATTATCGTCTGTTTCTATCACCTTGTGTTTGTTTGTTTAAGCGTGCTAATTTCAGGAACTGCTAGTCCAAATTGAAAAATTATTTTTATATTGCATTGTCAATTAACTGAGAATGGCTATATGATATTTTTATTTACGTTTTTTCCTTAAATTAATACGGGTGAAACCACGCGATACAAATAGTGGTGTATAATTTTTAATCATATCTCGTGCAATAATTCACGTTCGTAACTATTGTGGCCAATATTTTTTTATTATAGTTATTTTTCTTTTTTACACTTAGAAGTACAGCTTATAATGTTAAAAATGCTTAAAAACAAGAGAGTTCTCAAGTCTAAACATTTTTAAATACTGGCCATTACCGTATCTGTGAGTTCAGACAAAAATAAAAGCAAGACAAGATCTATTCCACGAAACTAGATTCCAGAAGTTTTATGTAAGTTTATATTTAAATCGCATTTTTATTTTAAGTAAATTGTATTTTGTATTGTAAATCTTCTAGACTAACAAGTGCTATTAAATATATATTCAAAATATCAAATTTAATAACATACTCACAACACTTTCAACGAGATGCAGTTGGAATACTAAGCAACGGTTGTTATTCATGTTGGAACCTTCTCGCAGAAAGTTAAAGTTTCCGCCTTATGAATATCATCATGAAACCACCGGTGCCGTTAGTTCGACATAGTTCCAAGTTATCGAAAAGTTATAATGGTAAATTAATGTAACAGGTTATCTTGGAATTTTTTTGTTTGTTGTACGATTTTTGATAATACATAGGTGTAATGATCCATTAGGACTCGTAGATAAAAACCAGGAAACAAATATTTATAAACATCTGTGGAAAATGTTGCAAGTCACGAAAAATACGAAACAAGTTGAAATATTGTTTATTTTATTATTTGAAAATACTACGATATTTTAACTCGTGTTGCCGTATCATTGCCTTTATTGTCTTGATTTGTATGCAATTTAGACTTATCGTTACATTTTGTTAAAAAAAAAATATTCTATCATTCCTATTTTAAGGTTATTGTCGGGGTATTGTGGATGTTTAAGTGGATAAATATATCGTTAAAAAAAATTATAAATAGATAGGCATTTTTCAATAATTACATAATAGTAATAGTAGGAGTATAAACAGTATTTCTCAACACACATTTTATGTGTGTATATTGTTTACATCAGTTGTTTTAAAAAAAAACATCATTGTCAAAATAGATTATCAAAATTGAATATTATAGAGCCTTTAATTTCCAATACAATAAAAATGGAGTTCAAGATTAACAGACTTCATCTGTCCGTCCATCAGACTTAAACTGTCCACTGCTGGACATAGGCTTGCCATAGGCGTCTAATATTTGCCACTTCATCCAGTCCTGCGCCCTATGAATCCAGCGATTCCCGCTATCTTCTTAAGCTCGTAGGTCCACCTAATTGGACAGTCGCCTGTGCTCCTTTTACCTAGACGTCGTCGCCATTCCAGAACATTCCTTCTCCATCGGTCATGGGTTATTCTTGCAATATAGCCTGTCCACGGTCACTTTAGCTTGCAGGTTTTGAGAGCTATGTCAGTGACCTTCGTTTGCCTACGGATTTCATCATTCCGGGCTCTGTCACGTAGGAAAATACAAAGCATAGCCATATCCATCGCTCGCTGAGCCACATTGAGCCTATGGAAAAGGCTAACGGTAAAAGACCAAGTCTCAGCGCTGTAGGCCACTGGCAACACACACTGCTCAAACAATTTTGTAGTACAATACTGTGGTATACTGGACGAGAAGATATTTTCTAATTCCCCGAATTAACACACTTATTTGGCACACACTCGTATCTTGCATGTATTTACAAAGATTACTCACACACGACTTGACACATTTACAATAATAACTTTGTGTTACAGATACACTCAAAGATTTACGACACATAACTCTTATTACGACGCGAAATGTGTTTTGATGAAAATTTCTGAAGGAATACAATATAAAGGAAACAAATTACAACGGGAAATCTCAAACGTAATTTTTACAGTCGGTAAGCTGTAAAACAAGAATAGCCTATGTAAAACGTCAAAGATTATTGATTTTTGAGATGCGTTATTTTTTCTATTGTCTCCCAGAGGCTGGTAGATCATAAAATCAGTAATAAATTACTTATTGGTATATACTGTTTTACTGTTGTGTTTGCTGTGTGGCTACGGCACTAAAGAATTTAGCCACCCCCTCTCTTCCCGTGGGTGTCGTAAGAGGCGACTAAGGGATAACAAGGTTCCACAACCATCTTGGAACTTAAGAAGCCGACCGATGGCGGGATAACCATCCAACTGCTGGCTTTGAAATACACAGGCCGAAGACGGGCAGCAGCGTCTTTGGTGCGACAAAGCCAGTACTGCGGTCACCAACCCGCCTGCCCAGCGTGGTGACTATGGGCAAAACACATAAGTTCACGTTATTTTTGGCGTAAACTTGTGGAGGCCTATGTCCAGCAGTAGACTGTATAGGCTGTGATGATATACTGTTTTAAAAATGCCTTTCGGTATTTTTAAATATAATCCATATTATAAAGGTAGATGTTTGTTCTAGCGTACAGTTAAGACAAAGTCAATATACATATCATGCTATTAAATTACTTTTTTATTTATTTATAGTATAATTATCATATATTAATATATAAATAAATAAAATAATAATAAAATATTCCAAAAATAACTATGCCATCAGTATGAGGCGATTATAGCCCAATCTAATTGAGTAGTAATATCTCATAATATTAAAGCAAATTATAAAGTTATTGTATACGGGAGTCGGATCATATACGAGGGCCGATCAATAAATCCGTGATTTTTGGATTGCTAGAATAACCAGGCCTCGTAATAACTATAATTAATTAAGTTAAAAATATTACATGCTTTAAATTACATTGCAAAAAAAATGAATTTTATTTTGGTTTGTCTACCAATATATCCAAGTCTATGCTTTTATACTATGATATTGTATCAAATTTCCTTGAAAAATAACTGTTTTCCATGAATACACTTTGAATTGCTTTAATTGTATCGCAAGCTCGTTGCTAACCTTACCCCTAATCCCCCAAATAGTGCTGGTCACCTCACTCACCACAGGAAAATAACACTGCTTGAAAGTAGTATTATTTAGCTGTGATCTTTTGTAAGATCGAGGTACTTTCCCAGTCGAGCTGCTCCAGATTTTTGGGAGAATATGTTCTGCTGTACCTTACCTCATTTAAGAATTAATTTAATGATAGTCTTTAAAAAGTAACTTTTAAAGGAACTTCATTACGAGAATCTCGCTCGCTATTTTAATGTTTGCAATTCCCAAATGTAAAATCAACTTTTAATTTCGTGTAAATTGCTTTTATCTTTTATTTTAAATCTCAATTAATGTCGATTGCAGATTCAATGGTCGTTTTCTCTTGCGATTTCCGGGAGCTGATGAATTGATAGTTATCCAATTAACGGGGGCTTGTTAGCCAAGTTTTGTTATTAAAAAATTAATAAATAAATAATCATATTTTGAGATTTTTTTAAGATTCTTCTATAAGTTTACTTCCGCATTTTCTTCCATGTAGTTTCTGATTCCTTGGGAATCTCGAGATAGAAATTGCCTCTATGTCATTTTCCATGGTCATGATATGGTCTCCATAAGAAACGTTCTTAGAAATGAAACTACTCTTACGGGTATTATCGCGGTTTATTATGTTTTTTAGATGCCCGATGTTTCAGATACTTTACAGCAACCATGATCACGGGAGGACCTTTTTTTAACGTTTGGAAGATTCTCATGGACACCCTTCGGTCATGAGAGGACCCCCCATAACCTAATACCGCGATAAAATCTGAAAAAGTTATTTCATTACAATGAATGAAATTTGCGTAAACATTAGAAAACTTAGGAGTTTCGTTACAATGACTCAAATAATCCAACAATGAGAATGACTTAATAATTTGTTTACTACAAGTATACAAACTTTCGTATCCAATTGTTAATATAATAATTTTTAGTTAACTGATTGAGTTCAAACATATTTGTTTTGCAACAACTGATTGAGTTCAAATACATTTGTTTTGCAGCTCGTAGAGGATGTTACTTATTGTTAATACTGATTTTTTGAATATTAATTAATTTTAGTTTTATATGGGAGAAATAGTTTTATATATTTTTTTTGAAGAAATACTTCTTTACGCACGCTTGACTTGGCGAATGGGTGACGAGAGCGTTACGAAAAGTGTAATCGTGCAAGGCGAACGGAAATTGAGTGATAGATATAAGTTAGTGGAGATAGAAAAGAGAGAGAGTTACGTTTCGTAAGTTTTACTTCAGTCGTGTGGTCTAACGCACACTCGTTTTTTTATATGTGTAATTTTTAACACATTTTCAGTTGTGTGTCTATGAAGAGCTCATAGTGATTCTTAGTCATGTTTTATTTACCGCGGTTTTGTAAAAGAGATGACGTGTAATTTATAGTACTTTTGACCGACTTCCAGAAAAAGAGGAAGTTCTTAATTCGCTTTTATTTTTTTAAAGTATGTTAGTTACCTCAGAACTTTTGACTGGGTCAACCGATTTTGATGATATTTTTAGGCAAAAGGTGGCGCGTGTCATGTGGTCTTATTTCAATTTAATTGAGATCTAACAATAATTTTTTGAGGTATATCTAAGAATGCTTATTTATTTGACTATTTTTTTGTCGACCTACGTTGTATTGCTTGTCGATGTAATTGAAGTCGGTTTTTTTCGTTTCTCGTGTTAGTTAAGTCTTTTTTTTTCAAACCTTTACGAGCTTTGGCTCGTAAAAAAATCAGTTTTAAGGGCCAATAGAGTGCTCGAGTTTTAGATGTATTTGATTTAAACAAAACTCTTTGTACTTTTTTTAAATATAAAAAATATAAATGTCTGAAATTGTTCCATTTTTTATGCTGGAAGAGATCTCTTCAGGGCTGAGTACATCTTTGTTCTTGTATTCTTAAATCTTATAAGTATTAAGCTTTCACGAATATTATAAACACTTTACATTCACCGAAAGACCATGAGTTTGTAAAAGTCACGTACAAGTTAAATTATTACTATGTACCTTATATAAGAGAAATCCGCTTAGATGTAGTGGTGCTTCTGCTATGTAAATATTTCTTTTCGATTTTGATGTCTGTCCCTTTGGGTTTCTCCACCATGTCTAGGAGTGTAGCGATCCTTACCCATAGTATATATCTGCCATTCAGCAGTGGAGTAGCGTGGTGGATTAAGCTCTATCCTTCTCCTATAATGTGGAAAGCGGCCTATGTCCAGCAGTGGAATGTTACAGTCTGAATCGTTCGTGATATAAGATTGTATGTATAATCAATTGTGAAATAACTTTGTGTAATATACTTCAACGCTGTTAGAAATGTAAACTTAGGCATAAGTTGATTCTGTAGTAGTCGTTTTGTGCAGAACCAATTATTGTGCATATATATGTAATAGAATATAAGGCCTACTAGCATTGGCTCGACGCCGCTCCATATTTTCTGGAAGAAAAGACAAAACAGACATAAGTCCGCCCATTGCACAATCTGTCTACACAACTATCTTTAAGCCACGTTTGTAATAGTATTTGTACTATGTTTAAAGTATAACATAAATAAATATATAATAATATTTTATTTATTTTACAATTAATTATGAGACTGTCACAAACGGACGGATACATACACAGCATTACACGTTTCTTTACTTGGATGCAAAAAACTATAAAGAAAAAAGTAATATCAAGACATCGTAATAGAGAAATAAGTTCTGCGTAGGACCACTTCCCAACTTTGCTAGGTATATGCTGAGCTATCGATCTGTTATCTCAAGTAATACATCGCCTGTAGGATAAGCGTAATGTATGGGTAATAAGGAGCTTGTAGAAGTTCATTTAATATTTAAAAAAATACATTAAAAGACTATTTCAGGAATTACAGTAAAAAAAAACAAACAAGACAAAGCTTAGATCGGATATAAAATCATCATATCAAAAATTTCGATCTAGCGAGAACATCGTTCCATAGCTTAATTGACTAGAGCGCCGACACGGTCAGTCGGAGATGCAGGTTCGATCCCCGCTGGAACGGTCGATTTTTGATATGATATTAAAAAATGTTTAGAAGGCAAAGACGTTGAAAATGCATGAGTTATATTTATAAGTTTGATAGTGAAAAACAAAAATATTTTAAAGTGTTATCTCTTGGATTATATGTAGAATAGATTTATCAGTAACCGGTGACCGGGCTCTGATAGTGAACAAGTAATCTGACAGTTCAGCTATTTGTTCGAGGAAACCCAACAGTATAATATTCTCGCTAAGCCAAGTTAGTCTTTATCTTTGATTGATGGAGTATTATGCGGTTTAGCCTAGGTCGTTCGTCTCTACTACTGTGGTTCATAGCGTGTTATTTTGTTTGTTGCCTATGATAATTCTGGATAATATATTTATTTAATTAATTATTGCACTTACAGAATCATATAAAAAATAATTGTCATTAAAATTTACGTTATAATAATCATTCTAAAAATATTACTACATAGAAATGGTAAATAGAAGCAATATTGCTATATATGAATGGAATTTTGTAATAAAACTAAAACTATGAGTTAAGAGTTAAAAAGAACCCCTAAGGGCCTCCATATATAGCTGTTCTTCGAAGAACGCCTAATTTTTTAGACAGGATAAACTGAAGGCTCTGCTCTTTTTTATATAACTCGGTCGGCAAACAGTTGTACGGCTCACTTGATGGTAAGCGATTACCGTAGCTTATAGATATCTGCAACACCAGAAGCATCACAAGCGAGTTGCCGACCCTATTCCCAATCCTCTCCAGGAACTCTAATCACCTTACTTATCAACAGAAGTACAACACTGCTTGAAAACAGTATTATTTAGCTGTGATATTTGGTAGAGTTGACGTACTATCCCCATTTGACCAGAAAATTCCCTGCTGTGCCTACTTCAGTACCTCACTGTTAAACCTGTTAAATATTAATACACTCTGTCGCGGCTTAGCAAGCAACCCCATCTAGTGTGCACATGGGGCGGCTGGGGTTTATAATTAAACTAATAGCATCTTGATATTTTATATTGATAACAAATCATTTTTAAAACTAAATAAATACCAAGTAATTTCCACTAAAAATAAATGACAATTTCCATTTTCGTTTACGTTTGACAGTTCAAAAACACGTTTTATATTTAGACACGACGAAGTCTCTTCGGTCGAAATAAAATTGTTATATACTCTTTTCAACCAGTCTTGACGTGTCTGAGACTGACAGCTAACTTCGTTTTGTGTTGACCTCAAAAGTTCGAACTGATTAACTACGTAGAAGCTAAAAAGGGATCTTTTATTCAATTTCCTAAGGGAATTATTATCAAAGTGTGGGCCGATGTTAATATCAGTGGGAGTGATCTTTGGAACGATTTCGACTTGTAATGATATATTTAACGAATTAATTGAAAAGGTGTACTTGTGTTGTTGAACCGTCTATCTTTGAATTAAATCAACAAAACATTTATACAATTTTTTTATTTAAAATTATGATACTTCAATATAAGAATATGTCAAATATTTCAACATAAGAAACTTTCAAGTCTGAACAATAATTTGAAGGTTAAAAATAAATGTCCTTTTTTTGTTTAATTGAATTTCATTTTGTTTCAGATTGGACGTCCGACTTCGTGATATGTTAACAACGGAGGGTATGTATGTACATTAACAAAAATACACGAATACGTATACACATATACATATAATGAAAAACACAAAAAAATTATGACTCAACCCGCTTGTTGAGACAACGATCCAACACCATGTTCTGGTAGTAATTTAGTAATTTAAATATAATACAATTATGAGTTGGTAATTCTTATGAAATTATTCCAAGGCAATCGAAAAGTTAACGACTAATGGATATTTTAAAGTTATGTCACGTTTTCGCTCTGCCCTTTAATTGTCCGACTTTCTCGGTTTTTATATTATGACTAGCTGAGCTCGCGACTTTGCACGCGTGGAATTTAACAAAATTGTTATTGTGCAGCTCACAGTTATAATAAAAAACTATAGTAAACGTAGCCTAAGTTACTTCTTATTACATTAGCTATCTGCCAGTGAAAGTTCCTTCAAAATCGGCCCAGCCGTTTTAGAGATTAGTCGGAACACACAAACAGACAGACAGACAAAAATTATAAAAGATGCTATTTTGTTATATGTACCGTGTATACATACATACATATAAATTTAGTAAAAAGTGGTTATTTTAAAATTACAAATAGAAACTGCAATTTAATTTATTTGTATAGATGTCTTAAAAATAAGAGCCCATGTCTCTCCACAGTATTTCACTATATGCGTAGTATTTGTTGTCAGACTTTGTATATTATTTTTCCGCAAACCCACTGCTGCATTAAGCTCTGATCCTTCTTCTACACGGAGAAAGAGGTATTTGCCCAGCAGTGGGATATTACAGGCTGATGCGTATATTATTTTTAGGATATTTGAAGAAAAGACCCTATACTCTATTCTTGGAAATACAGCTATTTCAATGCGATTGATTCAATGAGGATGTCTTCGTTCTTAATAGCCTAAAATGCAAAATTTGACACCCGAAAATTTGCAGCCCCTACCAATTCATTTAATATTTTTGACGTGATAACGTCTTATAAATCGATAAACACTGGCTGCACGCACGAAAAAGTGTCACGTTCCGTCTGAGCCTGAGCGTGCAAGCGAGAGCAAGGAACAAGCGATAGATAGGCACGATCGGCCCAAGCGTTTGCTTGTGACACATTTATCTCTCTCGTGTGACGTCGGAGCTAGCAGTTTGAAATAATTCAGTGATAATAATTTAATTCGATTCGCAAAAGTATACAATTTTTCACCAATCTTTCTTTATGATTTTATCACGTAAAAATATCGTCTGTAAACCGAATTTACAGACAGCATTTTTTTTTACTAAATGAATTTAACACAGATATTGCAAGAAAAATTTGCACTATTTTCTTTTATCGACTTCAGTTAAAGTTCTCAATTCTACTGTATTTTTTATATGTGTTACATTGCGCATTACTTTTTTTTTGTTGATGGAATAAAATTGTGGTAATTTTGCCGCCCACTTTTGTGTATGCCCGATGCCATGACCCTCCAACACCTCCCACGCTACGCCATTTTTAGCATGAATATTTAGTTACATATAAAATACTCTTTATTGTACACCATTATAAGAAACAACAAAAAAAAAACATAAAATGAAAGATGTACAAACGCGGTCTTATCGCTGAAAGAGCGATCTCTTCTAGACAACCTTTGGGACACGAAATAGTAACTGCAGTTAGGAAGTAAGCAAATAATTGGTGTGCGAATTAGAATATTTGAATTAAGTACATATAGATAATATATAATAATAAACATACATAATACTTACATATATAAAATACATACATATATAAATACATAATAAATATACAATATATCATACAAAGACGATATAGACGATCATGACGTGTGTTGTGTGTGTGTAGTTATGTTATGTTTCTATATTGTTAATGATTATTCGTGGTTACGGCATTAAAGAATATAGCCACCCCTTTTTTTCCCGTGGGTGTCGTAAGAGGCGACTAAGGGATAACACAGTTTCACTTGGAACTTAAAAAAACCGACCGATGGTGGGATAACCATCACTGCTGGCTTTAAAATACACAGGCCGAAGACGGGCAGTAGCGTCATCGTGCGACAAAGCATGCCCTGCGGTCACCAACTCGCCTGCCCAGCGTGGTGACTATGGGCAAAACACATGAGTTCACGCCATTTTTGGCGTGAACTTGTGGAGGCCTGTGTCTAGCAGTGGACTGCAATAGGCTGAAATGATGAATGATTATTCAATGATATATTTAATATTTGATTAACGGGTTCCATTAATATATACTACAGCTAGATCCACTGAAAGGATAATTTATGATACAGAATAATTCAGTATCTCACCTCTGAGCATGACATGAATTTTAAACAAACTTAGCACTTTAAATAGTGTCGCTAATGCAAATTTAAATATTTTATCTGTTAGACCATCTTAAGTAAAAAAAGTGCATGCGTACAAAGTACCCATGTCAGAAGTGAAAATTCTTTGGCAAACTAATTGAAAAAATAATAATAATTAAAAACTAATTGAAAACCAAGGTGAAGCGAGTCATGAGGCGGGTGACGCCTGTACCAGACGAAGAAGGCAGTATCATAATATAAAAACGTTGCACATCAAAATGTCACACATATTCGTGACGTTTTATCCGTAAAAATTTTACCCTCATACGATTAAAGTTTCAATTTTAGAATTTGAACGCCGATTTGCCACGCAGTTTCACCCGCATTAGTTGGAGGAAATGATTGCTTATAATATAGCCTTTATCGGTAAATAGGCTTTCTAATACAAACATAATTTTTAAATTCGAGCCAGTAGTTCCTAGGATTTTAAACAAACAAACAAACTTTTCAGCTTTATAATATCAATATAGATGTTCGTTTACTAAAGTAAGGCATCGTAGGACCTATCGTGTTTAAAATCTGGTGCAGCCCGACTAGGGGAACACCTCAATCAAGATCAAGAAAAGATAACATCCCTAATAACGTTGCTCTTAAGTTTAGTTTTTGGGCTTAAATTTAGACATTTAGTTAGGCAGATAGAGCTCCTAGCAGTGTTAATAATATATCGCCAAAGCAAAAAGGTTGTTTACCAGCCAACCGGCTGGTAAATTGGACTCTAGCTTTTCTTCAGAGTTTCTTGAACACAACGTTTAAAAACTTATGTCCAGAAATGGGATGTTTGCAGATTTTAGTTTTAGTTCCGAAATTTCATGTATGCATTATTAATAGGATAAAATTCCAGTAAATGTCCAGATCAAATGCCATTACAGGCACTGTGTCTTGCTTACTACAAATTTTGCATATATTTTCTGCATCATGTTTCTTGTGAACTAAAGCGTAGTTAGCAATTTTAAGCACTTTGAGTCTGTGAGAGACATCTGAATTTCATACGGTCTTTGATGTCGGCATTGTTTCAGCAAGACATCGCCTCATCTTTACAATATGTGTTAAAAGCTTAACGCGGAACAGGGGATAGTAGAAATGACATAATTATGAAGGAATTTTGGATATGATGATTTTTGAAATAACTTTAATCGGCTAATTAGGTAGGTTTTTTGAAATACCCTTAGTGGAGTGATTGTTTATACAACAATTGTACCATGTCTATGAAATTATTTTACCACTTTGTTTTTAATAATAATAAGACTTTTTTGTCATTGATGGATTAGGTCTAAGAAAAGTTAGTGTTTTGAATTCACAATGGTTTTAAACGAAACAAATCGATTTTTTAATAATATTATTTAATTCTCAGTTATACGCAACTTGTAGTTTTATTTAGATTATTTTAGCTCATATGTATTTCGGAGTAAGTGTTCACCATGACGCTTTGGGTGAATTTCTAGTAATCATAGGTTAGACGTAGACACCGTTTCAGGGGAAAAGGCCAAGGTTGGATGGCAAAAAACTGATTCATAAAATTGTATTAGCTGTCTTATTCCTCAGTACCAGAAATTAAAGTGAACTATTTGTTTCTTTCGACACAAATTCCCATTTATAAATGCTCTTCGATTTTGATAATACTTTATTTATGAGACAGCTACGTTAATGATACGGTATACAGGAAATAAATTGTTACTTAACGATTCGTAGAGACGATTTAATAGAGAGTTCTTTTTGATTCCTATGAAGTAATACTAAGTCGATTTTTATAATCCTTTCCCAATTATATCGCTACTATACACATTGGTATAGAGTATAAAATGTTACACGATAATAATAACTGAAACTTCTGTGTCTAAGAACGTCAATGCAAGTGACGCCGTATGGAATATCTAGTGCTTCATTGTTACGTAAGTCAAAATAGCGAATTCTTGAATTTCTCAAACAAAGGATATTCAAAACGTCTCGATTGCGGACACCTGTTTCCGAGACATGGTCTTAGACAGGAAACATCCGTGCCTTGATAGATGTTAGCCTCTTGATAGATCTCTTAGTTTAAGCATATTTCGAGTTGGTGAATAATTCTCCATAACATGAATATTAACATTCATTAATTATTATTTTTTTAATTATAATAACCGAAAAAAACAGTTTTTTGAATTCATAGGTTAGGTGAATGAACCATAGGGACAAGTTATATATAACTGAGGTAGGGACCGGCAGGAAATTTCCTGCTCAAAAATTGGAGCGTCCCGACTGGTACTACCTAGACCTTACAGAATATCACAGCTAAATAATACTGCTTTCAAGCAGTGTTGTGTTCCTGTTGGTAAGTAAGGTGACCAGAAATCCTGGAGGGAATTGGGGGTAGGGTCGACAATGCACTTATGATGTTTCTGGTGTTGCAGATGTCAATAAGCTACAGTAAGTGCTTAACATCAGATGAGCTGTACGCTTGTTTGCCGATTTAGTTATATATAAAAAATCACTCTACATCTTGCAGCCACGGATACAACTGTGGATTAATCTATTTGACTGTATAATAACACAAACACTAACCAAACTTCTACTAACAATAAGGAAAGCGAGAGTATTGAAAGTATTAGGATACTTGGCAAAGTGTAGGTCAGAAAGGTTTACAGTGATTATTCATTATGCTATCAGGGAGGTATAAGATTTCGTTGTAATAATTTAATACCTAGCAATACAAAATGGATCATAAATTGGAGTGAAATAGCTATAAAAGTTCGTAAGTAGATAGTTGATAACTCAGTTGTGGGTCAGTGGCTTAGCAGCTTTTTATTAATTTATTTATTCTTTGTTACGTGGATTTTGTATTAGAAAAAGTCGTTTTAACAAATAAAAACGAGGTAGCGTTGTTATAGACAATCGAAAAAAAATGTTAAAGTTATTATGTTATTACAGAACTGAATTATACGCCTTTCCGAATTTTTAGCCATTAAATTTCCTATGGTTAAACGCTCTCTATATGAGAGATGGGTTGGAGCTTATGTCATAATCGTCATGCCGTAGTTAGCTCATAACAAAATCAAAAATGGAGCGTATTCAAACAAATAATTACTTTTTTTATGCTCCCAGTCAGTGGCGTAGAGAGCTTAACTCGCGCCCGGGGCACAATAACTTTTTAGCGCCACCCCCCCTCCGTTCGAAAACCATATAATATTATAGGTAAAATATATTCGCAAATAAATAAAGTAAAATAAATAAAGTCAGCTTACTAAATAATAGAATCGTCGAGTAGATGAAGTAAGTCGGTAATCTTATTTGTTTTATTACTTACTCAGAATACCTTGAACTTGAAAGGTTCACACAGTGAAATATACACTATAATTTATGCTAAAATTAAACTTATAGCATATAACACTTAATATTTAATAACATTTCATTTTAGTTCTAAGTAGAGCGCGATGACAAGGACGCTAATTGAATAATTGTGTTTGCTGGTAAACGAAAAAAAAAACTGACTTCAATTACATTGACAAGTAATACAACGTTACCGACGAAAACATAGTCAAGTAAATACGCATTATCAAAGATTACTCCAAAAGTTGTAATCAGACCTCGATGAAATTTAAATGTGACCACATGGTAGCCATCAGCTTTCGATAAAATAAAAATCATCAAAATCGGTACACCCAGTAAAAAGTTATTCGGATTTTCAAGGGTCTCTCTCGATTTCACTAGGATCTCATAATATATAACAAAAAAAAAATATCAACATCGGTTCATTAACGACGAAGTTAACCCCGAACATACATTAATATATATATATATATATATATATATATATATACGGTCGAAATGAGTAACCTCCTCCTTTATTGAAGTCGATTAAAAATATACGCACAATCTAACTTGAACGTTAATATTTCGGGTATTTCCTTAATTTGGTGCTTCACCCCCGTCTGTAGAAAATACGTGCCATTTCTATTAGGAATATATTATTACAGTTTGATTTAGACTATTACTGTTCCTTTTTTTCTTTTTGTTTACAAACTAACATTATTATAGTGGAACTAAATTTGAAACATATTTTCCAGAAATAAATCATAATGAAAATATATAATTTATCCAGAAATTTGAACACCCTCGCCCCCCGCTAAGCCACTGCTCCTAGTGTGGAAAACAAGTATATATTTTAATCGATAGTTATTGGTTACCGTAGCCTATAGACGCTTGGAACAATAGGAGCATCAAAAGCGAATGCATACCCAAGCGCCACTGGCAACGCAACACATTCCTAAGAGACCTGGCTACCTTACTGAAAAACAAAAGTTGGTTGAGAGTGGTATTATATAACTGTGACCATTTGTAAGGGGTAAGTACTTTTCCAGTCGGGCTGTCCCAGAGTAATATTAAAGAGCTGAAAATTTGTTTGTACTTACTATTGGTTCGAATTAAAAAAATTTTTTTGTTGTATAACCCATTTTCCGAAGACGGCTATGGTCTATTTTTTCCCTCAAATAAATGCGGGTGATACCGCAAAGCAGAGCTAGTTAAATATATATGGAAGAAAGTTAATGTATTTTATTTAACATTATAAATTGCAGTCATACTAAGTACGCAATTTCCATACTTTCTGCTTCGGTGCCCATATTTCGATCTCCGGGGACCAAGTGTTCATTCTCAAGTTACCGTTATATTTTTCCGATAAGATATTTATTGATGCTCTTATTAAACGTATTTAGATTGTGTTACTGATATTAATTTATGACACTTTTTAAAAAAGAAACATTAACCGAGATATTTTTCGGAAAGACAAAAAAAAATCATTTCGATAAATTAATTACTGTTTAGAATTTAATTTTTTATATTATTTATGTTTTCGAATACGATAAAAATATTTCTTACTATTTTATCAGCTGTGTGGCTACGGCAGTAAAGAATATAGCCACCCCCTCTCTTCCCGTAAGTGTTGTAAGAGGCGACTAAGGAATAACATAGTTCCACCACCACCTTAGAACTCAAAAATCCGACCGATGGCGAGATAACCATCCAATTGCTGGCTTTGAAATATACAGACTGAAGACGGGCAGCAGTGTCTCCGGTGGGACAAAGTCAGCCCTGCGGTCACCAACCCGCCTGCCCAGCGTGGTGACTATGGGCAACACATATGAGTTCACGCCATTTTTGGCGCAAACTCGTGGAGGCCTATGTCCAACAGTGGACTGCGATAGGGTGAAGAAATGATGATAATGATGATGATTTCATCAGCTGAAGTATCTTTAGATTATGCATATTAAGTCATTGAAATAATCTTAATATAATCACTGTCATCTTTTCCATTTCATAAATAAATACAATGTTTAAATGTTTATGGTAGTGTTTTATGTAATGTTTATAGTAATTGGTAGCACCGAATTAAATTAGTTGAATTAGTAAAGTCCTTCTCCTACATGGAGAAAGAGGCTTATGCCCAGCAGTGGGATTTTACAGGCTGAATCGTGATCGATCGATCGTCGAATTAGTGGAATGGAACTCATCTAACTCAACTATATACAAATGGAAAAGCCGTTTCTTTCATTTACGAGAAAGGCTACCAACTAATTCACTTTGCTGGTTCAATATAATTGAAAAATAGTTATGCTAATAGAAGTCATTTACTTGTCGGTAAAGAGTTAAATAGTTCAGATGATAATATCCTGGAGAAGACGATTTGATGCAAGAGTTATTGTACTCGAAGAAACGAACGATTCAGCCTATAATATCCCACTGCTGGGCATAGGCCTTTTTCCATGCAGGAGAGGGATCGGCTTAATGCGCCATGCTGCTCCACTGCTGATTTGCGGACATATTGCCTACTATGAGTAGCGATCGCTATCATGTGTGTATGATAACAATCGGGACCGACAGCTTAACAGAGTACGTTAAGCTGAGGCGCGGTGGGTAGACTTACAAGGTCAGATAACTAGACCAGAAATGAGTATTTGAATAACAACCAATATCCAGACCAGAAATCAAATCCGCGATCATCGGTGCTTACTCGCCGCCGACACGTCACATTACACGGCACCATTACAGCACAGCGGTCGTCGGAGTAATACTCACAAACGATAATTTAAATCCATACAAGGTGTGAAAAGATAAGATTATGACAAATAGGACTAGAAATTGAATGTGTGGATAAGATTTTCATTAATACAACAAATCGAGTCCAAATTAAAGTCGGATTAAAATTACTAGCACATTTTTACATCATAAGCATACCTTTTGATACAACATGTAAATATGAACGAAGTTTGCATTTATGTATGTAAATAGGGCAGTGCGATAGAAGCGGTCTCATTTCACGTGTGAACAGTTAACACAGCTAAAAAAAAAGCCACGCGTGAACGGGAATGTAAATTCATTTCCCCGTGGATATGGTAAAAGCAGCTTATTCTCATTTTTACACTTTCCTAGGTGAGCGAAATACGGTCTGATATAGTAGTGGCAGTAGTCACTCTTATTTCAACTCGCCACGAGTCTCACTCCCGCTTGGATACATATTTGTTCTTCTTTTTCAATTTTTTTTTAATTCTTTGTTTGTTGGAAAGGAGATATTACAATGATGGTACCATGATAAGGAAACTAGGATCTGATGATGGTATAGATAAATCAAACCCTTGAAAATCGTATTGACGACTACCTGACGTGCGTTTGTTAATTTTTTTCGTCGACTTACGTTGTATTACTTGTCGATGTAATTGAAGTCGGTTTTTATACAGGGCACATATGGTAAGTATATACAGGGCACATAAGTATATACAGGGCACATATACTAAAATAACATTTTTTACAATTCTTTTCTGTCCGTCTGCCTGTCTGTTTGTTCCGGCTAATCTCAGAAACGGCTGGACTGATTTTGAGGAGACTTTCACTGACAGATTATGTTAGACTTATGTAATAAGGAGTAACTTAGGCTACTCTTATTTGAGAAATTTATTTATTTTATAACGCTGTTAACTGAACAATAACTTTTTTGTTAAATTCCACGCGGACGAACTCACGGGCACAGCTAGTGTTACATAATTATGACGACGGGTTGGAAAAATTGCCACAACACAAAAATAAATAGTTAGTTTAGTAAAAGACAAAGAAAAAAGTATATTATTCTGTCCATTTCCACAAAAAAAAATATAATTAAAACTTGTACTGATAACGACGACAATTTGAGGGAAAAAAAAACACGACATCAGTTCATAACGATCACTAATTATTTAACATTCGCGAAACGAAAT
This sequence comes from Melitaea cinxia, assembly GCF_905220565.1. Classification (NCBI taxonomy): domain Eukaryota; kingdom Metazoa; phylum Arthropoda; class Insecta; order Lepidoptera; family Nymphalidae; genus Melitaea; species Melitaea cinxia. Next base: position 13,355,739 of record NC_059412.1, read on the forward strand.
AAAAAGCTCGTTTCATTTTCCTGTAAAATATCCGCATGTGCTCTACGATAAAAGTGTAAAAAAAAGGGTCACACCCTGTAATTAGTTGTCACGCCGCGCCGACTTGATGCGAGCGGTGATAGCTGCTATCACAATATTACAATTTTGTTCGTAGGCTTTTTTAATCGCGATAATTTCGTAACATTTATTACAGAGTGCTTTCTATTATGCTTAATTGGTCCTGATATGTATTGTAGATAGTTTTTTTCTAAATTCATGACTTTTTATTTTGATTTTATGTCGTATTATCCTGCGACAATGACATTTTTGAAGTAGAACTTCTTTACATACGATTGATTTGGGAAGTAAGCTGTAATGTGAATGCGTGACGAGAGCGTTACGAAAATTGTGATCGGGCGAGGCGAACGAAAGTTGAGAGGGAGATTAGTGAAGGTAGAAAGAGAGAGAGTTACCTTTTGTATATTACTGTAGGAGCTAAAAAAGTTTTACTATAAAAAAAGCACAATAGTATCACAACTACACTTTTACAAATTATTACGAAAAATAATGGATGGAACCTGAACCACTTAGTGGATGAGTTATTTTTAATACTTATCCAAAGTTTTTAAGAGCCTTTAATAAATTCATAAAATTCGAAATTTCCAACATTGGCCAACTTTGAATTTTTTAAGGCAGGCCAACTTCCAAGGTTAATGCCAACTTTCTGAATTTTAGGGCCATGCTTTCAAAGTTGCTTCAATTGCCGGAATTTGATGTTTTTTTTTTGTTGGTACAACTTAAAAAAGTTTTTATGTGAACAAAAATAGGAACTGATCAAGAGTTTTGACGTTTTTTTTTTATTTATCTTTACTAATATAATAATCTTATATATAAAATTCTCGTGTAACAATATTAGTTACAATACTCCTCCGAAACGGCTAAGTCGATTTTTATGAAATGTTGTGTCCATATGGTAGGTCTGAGAATCGGCCGAGATTTTTTTTTTTTGTTAAGCCCCTAAGCTATATGGCGGGGATTAAAGGGTTAATAACATATATGGCAAAACAACGTTTGCGGGGGGGGGGGATCACTTAGTGTTTCTATAAAAATAAATCAAATAAATATTTTTATTTACAAAATTAAATGTCAATTTTTAAATTAAGATTCGACGAAAATAATCACTGAAAAGAAAGCTTAAATCCCCGCGTACAATATTCGTTTTCGTTTTCCTAAATTAAACAAGGTAAGAGACGTCAAAAATTTTTTCCCTCATTTCGTGATAAATTCACAAACCATTTCTGCAAGCACTGTCACCTTCAGACCGGTACAAAAATTTCATCGTAAAATGTATTTGGGTAAAACTAAAATAAAATTTAAGCCTAGAAAATCTCTATTACAGCTAAAGTCAAGACGTCTACTAAAAAAACTCAATTTTAATTCTCGTTCTTGTTGTTTCTGTTGGCTGCCTTCTGAAATGTTTGGATTTAAAAAGCAGTTTTGACAAAGGATTTTAAGTCTTAGCTGGTGATGATAAGAATGTTATTGCTTAGACAGTGATTTTGATTAACGCAGTCCTTAATAAGTCTTAGGTAATCTGAAATCGGGGCTTACCTTTCGGGATTAACAATTGTCATTGATTAACTACATCGATATTGTAATCCTAAGACATTTTGACACATAACTGAATAATGATTTTAATTACCAATCAATCTAGAACCTTTGTCAATGGTGACGTAAATTCAAGATAAATTGTCGGTGATAATAATGCTTACATTTTAGTATAAGTATAACTGCAGAATTATATCACTCACCAGACAATCAGCATTATATCAATCAGACGCCGCGTTGGCGCAACGGTTACAGCCATGGATTGAACCTGTTGCGTTGGCGGTTGCGGGTTCGATCCCCACACATGACAAACATTTGTATTGGCCATACAGGTGTTTGCCATGGTCTGGATGTTTGTGCAGTCCTTTTGGGTTTCCCCACCGTGCTTCGGAAAGCACGTTAAGCCGTCGGTCCCGGTTGTTATCATGTACACCAGATAGCGATCGTTACTCGTAGTAGGGAATATATCCGCCAACCCGCATTGGAGTAGCGTGGTGGGTTAAGCTCTGATCTTGCTCCTACATGGGGAAAGAGGCCTATGCCCAGTAGTAGGATATGACAGGCTGAAGCGTATATCAATCACAATCAGAACTTAATTAAATAAATTGAGCGTCAAAACCTTTGAATGGTACATCATATATATTAATACGCTAATGTTAAGATGCCTCCCTTTATAGAAAAAGACCTCACAATTAATTACTCCACATAAATTATATATCATTTTATAGATGCTCTACGGCATCAACAATTAAAAAAAATATTATGGCTTTTATTTTTCTAAATTAATTATATATTTGACAGCTTTAATTTTGAAACAACGTCAACATGATTTTTTGTTCAATTTCAAATCAACACACGTATAAATACTATTTCGTAATTTTTTAAAGTGATAATTATTATACTTATTTAGTGCGAATTATTCGTATGGATAATAAACATATTTGTTATAATAAATAAATTAAAGTCAAAGCACATTTACCACCGGTTTGAAAGTAGATTCTGTAGAGATGAATCAGCAGATAACTTCATACCTAATTACTCTTTAAAAAAAAAACTATGTTTTCAAATCTAATCTGTGAGTCACACATCGTCATAATATTGTAACGTTTTGGTACTCACAATATTTGGAAAAACTGCCAAAGGTTTCAAAGCTGCGACGGGCGATAGTGACACTAGCCAGTAAATAGGCATCTTTTTGGTATTCCCTTTGGAAAAAGGCCGAGCGCGGTATAACCTCGTTCATACTCGTTTGTACTGCCAAATCTGAAACCTAAAACATTTGCAACGAAAAACATTGTAACAGGAACAATCTTTTGAGGATTTTTTTAAGAAATTTAACTTTTAACCGACTCCTGGAAATGCGGAGTTTATTAATACGACTGTATATTTATGTGTATCACCTCGTAACTTTTTGATGGGTGTATTAATTTTGATGAGTATTTTTAGATCGAAAGATGGTACTTGTCGTTTTTCTCTTTTTATATTTTATCAAGATCTGACGAATATCTATTGATTAATTTTTAACATAAATGTGTATTTAATTGACTATTTACGACTACCTTTCAAATACACAGGCCGAAGACGGGCAGCAGCGTCTTCGGTGTGACAAGGCCAGCTCTGCGGTCACCAACCCGCCTGCCCAGCGTGGTGATAATGGGCAACACACATGAGTTCACACCATTTTCTGGCGCGAACTTGTGGAGGCCTATGGCTAGTGGACTGCGATAGGCTGAACTGATTACGATTACCTACGTTCTATCACTTGTCAATATAAAATTAAGATGATTTCATTCGTTTTCAAGCAACCAGAATTTCACTATCAAAGAGAAAGAAACAGATTGTCATATTTATATTATAATTATTTATTTATCATCTAAAAAAGCGTAAAGTATTGTAAATTGATAAGAATTTGCCAGAATATAAACCTAAGTAACATAAATTCAAAATGCAATTAACCTAAATTTATCTCGGGACACGTCGTCTCTTAACCCAGACACACATAAAATACGGCTACGAGCATAAATATATGTTTCAAGAGTATTTTCAGTAATATTTACCTGCTTGGATACATCAACTATATAGAATCGACTCCCATTTGCGTAGTTGGTAAAGATCTTGTTTCTACTATCACACATACATGTATATAACGATTTTTTTTTAGAAAATATACATATTGAATATTATTTGTCTGTTTATTTATGTATGTACAATTGTACATTAAGTAACATACCTTAAGAACAGACGATATTTTGGCATATGCGCACTAGTACACATACGCACTGTCCCATACATATATAGCTATAATTAAAATCATAAATTAGAAAAACACAAGCTTATTGATACGCACGCTACGGTTGGACCATCACCTTATGATGCGAAAAACCGGAATATCTGGCGAACTTGGGGAGGCCTATGTCCAGCAGTGGACTGCCATAGGATGAAGTGATGAAGCTTATTGATGTTTTTATTTGGGTAATAAATAATTAGGTTAAGGAATTGTGTAAGTTATTTTGTATTTAGCAAGTAATATGACAAAATTTCAACTTGTCGCTAAAAATAATTCCTTTAAGATATATTATGTCCTCTGAAATATTAAAATATTACTGGGTCAAAGCTTTTAATGTTTATTTATATTTACACGTAACTTGTATTCTATATTACATGTGAGGTTAAAGAATTCATATATCTACCTACATATTCCAATTTTATCAAAATAAGTGTGACTTTTCTGTTTATCTGCACTTTTTTTTATACAGCTAAGTCGGCAAACAAGCGTACGGCTCACCTGATGGTAAGCGATTACCGTAGCTTACAGACGCCAGCACCACCAGAAGCATTGCAAGCGCGTTGCCGACCCTTCCTCCAATTACCCCCAGGAGCTCTGGTCACCTTAATGACCACAGGAACGCAACATTGCTTGAAATCAGTATTATATAGTTCTGATGTTCTGTAATTTCAAGGTACTGTCCCAGTCGGGCTGCTCCATATTTTTAGTAGGAAATTTTCTGCTGTGCTTCTACCTCAGTTAATTTGAAATGTGCAATAAAGTGCTAAATAATAATAATAATAATAATAATAATAATATCGTTACAAACTTAACAAAAACGTATAAATTATAATTATGCCCTTCCAGTTTTGTTCAAAATTCGATGATGCGAGAAATTCTAATAATCTATTCGAATCCAATCGGGAAGCTGCAAACAGTTTAATAGATTAACAAGAAACTTCAAAACAGAGTTGAACTGTTATAATTTTGGTAATCATTTCGAGGCTTAAGTGTAATTTATCGGATCGTATCTGCATTTAGCAGATAATTGTGATTGATCACATATGAAAAAATACACCGATTTCATTTACATCGACATGACACATGACGACACCGGTTTCATTTTCATTTACAGTACCTGGGTGACCGAGCTTAGCTCGGTATAGTATAACATATAATAAGTATATTTTTAGTAAATCGTGTTTTTTAAAAATCATATTTAAATACGAATTACATATTTATAAAATATGAATAATATTTCTTTTTACCGACAATAATAAAAAATATAAGGTATAAATAGTCAAAAATAAAAAAATAATGATTATAAAATAGGAATAATATTTTTCGCTTTTACCGATATAATAATAAAAAATAAGAACAGCCTATTTAAATGAAAAATAACGAGTGCAATTAGAAAAAGAAAAAGAAAAAATAATTGATCAGAGACATGGGGATTTGAACCATGATCTTCTCGGTTGATCCCGACCGGCCGATTTCCCACCAAGCTATTGCAACTAAATTTACCTTCGTATTCTAACGATATTTTTTTCACTCCCTAAAAACAGGGATAAAACGACATTTTCTGAAAATGAATCCTAGCTAGATAGATTTATCTCCCCCGAAACCCCTTATATACTAAATTTTATGAAAATCGTTGGAGCCGTTTCCGAGATCCAGATTCTATATATATATACAAGAATTGCTCGTTTAATAGTATAAGATAAGATGACAACATAGGTAGACGAAAACAATGTCAAGTAAACACATACGTATTACAGACTTATTTATTTACGCCATTAGAGATGTGTGATTATTATTTACGTTACTACAGATACAAATATCACTTCATATTCAATGAGTATTATTACTGGAGTCAAAATAATATTTTTATTATTTTTATATATTTATTGTCAGTCTATGTCTTAGGAGCATGTCGTCCCGTCCCAAGACCACGGATATAAATATATTAATATTGAAAAATATTGAAAAACAACGAACGCTAAATTTTCTTTCTTCGCTTCCAACTTTTAATTTTTCACCGTTTACCTTCTCTTCTTTTACCGAATGTGATGTTAGAAGGAGCGTATTGTCCGTGGCTTCGAATGCTGTTGGTACCGACTATATAAGCCGTAATATGATCATTCCTATCCTAGATATTATTATTCCCGTTCTAATTCACATTCTAAATTATTCTATCACCAGTTGTAAATTCCCTGACGCGTGGAAGGAGGCTCAAATTATCCCGCTTCCTAAAAAAGCTAATGCTTCCAAGCTTTGTGACTTCCGACCAATCTCCATCCTCCCTTTCCTTTCAAAAATTCTCGAAAAGCTAGTTTTTCACCAGTTAAACCTTTTCCTCAACAAAAACTTGCTTCTCAGTCCTCTCCAATCTGGCTTCCGCAAAGGTACGGTTTCAGCTCTAGTCAAAGTTACTGATGATATTCGATTAGCTATGGACAATAAACAACTCACAATTTTGACTCTACTTGATTTCAGTAATGCATTCAATTGTGTTGATTATGACATCCTACTGAGTGTGTTGCGTTCCTTCAACATATCTCCATCGGTGATAGATTGGTTTCTGAGTTATCTCAAGGGGCGTCGTCAACGCATATGTCTTGATGAGGCTTTCTCCTCATGGTGCGACGTCCAATCTGGGGTACCTCAAGGCGGCGTTTTATCTCCTTTGCTTTTTTCAATTTTTATTAATTCAATTACTCACTATATTTCTTCTCACTACCACATGTATGCAGACGATATTCAGATTTATCGCCATTCCACGCCTGAGGATGTTGTGAGTGCAATCAACTTAATTAATATGGACCTTAAAAAAATTTCTGATTGGAGCAAGCGATATGGGCTTAGTATCAACCCTGGCAAGTCGGAAGTCATTGTTATAGGCAGTCCTGGCATGATCGCAAAAATAAATAATTTACCACCTATTACCTATAATGATACTAGCTTGCCTTACTGCTCCACTGTCAGAGATCTCGGCATTCACTTAGACAAGACGCTGTCATGGTCGGATCATTTAAAGGTAATTACTAAGAAAATTTTTGCGACACTGAGTTCGTTACGTCGCCTTAAATCCGTTCTGCCAATCCCTACAAAAATTATGTTAGCAAACTCTCTTCTCTTATCCATTCTAGATTATGCAGATGCGAGCTACACTAATTTGACCGAGGACCAACTTAATAGGCTTGAGCGACTTCAAAATCTTGCCATTCGGTTCATATTTTGCCTACGCAAATTTGACCATGTTTCGGAGTTTCGTTCCAAGCTCAAGTGGCTTCCTATACGCCTTCGCCGCAACCTACATATTCTTTCTCTGTTGTACTGTGTGCTATTTAATCCAAATTATCCTTCTTATTTAAAAGATAAATTTATATATCTCGGCGAAGCTTCAGAATTAAGAACGTCTCGAAGACTTATGCTGAAGCTACCCGTACATAAGTCCAAGTACTTTAGTCAGTCTTTTACTGTTCAGGCTATTAAATTATGGAATAGTCTGCCCTTAGCCATAAGGGAGGCCAAATCACTGTTGACTTTTAAAAAAAACGTTAAGGATTATTATCTTAAGACGGAGACGATTTAGTGTATATATGGTGCAATCTCTTTTCTTTTTTTTTTCTCTTCTCATTTTGTTTATAATATATGTATGTTTGTGTTTATATCATTTCACTTAATTGTTATCTTCAATTTACGTTCATTGCTTACATACTTTATTAGTTTATAATAGAATATATATTTATATTATATTTTTATTCTTCTTTTTATTTATTTATGTATTTTTTATGATAGTGCTAATGATAATAATAAATTCTTTATTTTATTATAAGTATTTGAATGTAGACATTTGTATGTAAGTTTATTACACATCTACTCCACCTACCCAATTTAGATAATAAGTTTCCTTTCTATGTATGGGTTGTCTGGAAGAAATGGCTAATTAGCCATAAGTCCGCCCATTGTACTTCACTGTCTGTAACTATCTTTATGCTTTGTTTGTAATATATTTGTGGTGTACAATAAAGTATAAAATAAATAAATAAATATAAATAAAATTTGCCAATGTATGACGATAAATAAAATAAAATTTTGCTACATACTGTTGCACGCTGTGTAACATAAAGACTTATAGAATACACATACTTAAACGATAGAACATAGTAAAAATATTGAATTTAAATACGTAAATTACGTAAGGTTTTTGTTTCATTTTATACATTTTATTAAATTCGTTGTTATTCACAATTAAATAGTTCACTATAAAAGTGTTGATAGAACGACGTAAAAATTTAACAATTTAAATGCTTGATTGTACAGGAACGCACAGTATTTTCATCGTTTTAAAATATTTAGCAAATTCTTTCAAAGCGAGTGAAATTAAAAAAATTTAACATAAAAAGTCTGTAAAAATAAAATTGGTGTTGTATTAATATTAATTAGTAAAAAATTTATTGAGAGAAACAAAACTGATTTAATGATTTTTTTTGTTTGGTGACATACCACACACGATATTAATTAAAAGAGTAGGCAGTTTGTTTTTTTTATAGATGACCTGGGTAGAACCTTTTCTTTCATTGATTGCGTCAATTGGAACGCGTTAGGACTCAACATACCTCATTTTTTTTCATCCTTGACCTATCTTCGTCCTAATTTTGTTTGAGTGATTTTTTTGCGCAGTTGACAGTAATTAGTAACCGTGATTTCCACTTGATTTGAATCTTGTCGGGATCTAGGAACACACACAGCATAATAACAAACGTTCAGACTTCGATAAACATCTACACACCCTATGAAAACATTTATTGAGTACTAGCGACCCGCCCGGCTTCGCACGAGTGCAATGCTGATACTAAATATGAAATATAAAATAAAATAAATATAATATATGATATATGCGCAAAAAATGTGTTTATTTACGACATCACATTAAAAGCCTCTAAAACTATCACTGTTCTTCAACTATATTGTGCGTGTAATATATTATACATACTAGCTGTGCTCGCGACTTCGTCCGCGTGGAATAGTGACTTTACATGTTCAACGTGATTTTTTAAAATGGCACGATTTTTTTATTTATAAACCGATTGACATAAAACAAACACTAAATGTTAAGCTAGGTTTGCTAAAATACGTTAGTAAAAACCACATCTAAATCGATAACCTGTTTCTGAAATTAGCGTATACAAACGCACAGACTAACAGATAAAAATTCTAACAATCATTTTTTGGGTGCTATTTGCGCTGATAAAGCTCCCAATTTTTTTTTTCATATATCTTAAATGCGAGCGAGGAAGCGACCCGTAATATTTTTCTTATATGCATTCATCAACCTTCCTTTGGAATCACTCTATTTGATGAAGAAAACCGCATCAAAATCCGATGCATAGTTTTAAAGATCTAAGCATACAGACAGTGGGAAGCGACTGTTTTATATTATGTAGTGATGGGAATAGAACACTCGACATTCGCAGTGAGCACTGCGTCAACGTGTCGTCAAAGAATTTATACGTCATTTTTACCCTTGCCGGCCCTCGTGTATAATTATATATGTAATTACGGATAGGTAAATACGGTAATTTTTTTTATATATTTATTTTAGTTTTAGTAAATTATTAGGTTATTATGAGAAATAAAAGTTAAATACCGAACAACACAAATTATAAAACTAAATTTGTAAATATAATGAAAAAAGAATAATCTCACATCAATATTTACAAACTATAGTTAAAAAAGGTCGACATACAAAACTAATTCTTTAATAAATTCCCAAGCAAACTCAACTGTTACAAAATTTAACTATGTTATTTTTTTTAGTCCTTAAATTACGTTCGATAAAAATTATGTTTCCAATATTGAAAGCTACTAATAATTTTAAGTTATTTTAATAACATCGAAGCGAATATTTTATTATGAAAAATTAAATATTCGAAACATTTTTACATAAAGCGACAAGGGAATGGAAAAATTGAGAGTTTCTATGGAACAATAAATATTTATTTTAGCGTTAAAACGCTTCTGCGTTCATTATTTTTCAATTATTCTTTATGTATTTTTAGTTGCTCTCCTTATTTAATTTTTCTATCGATAAAACATTTTATGGTATATAAGTAGCTACGTGTTTAAATGTTTTTAGTAACATCAATACCCACAGTGGGGCAAGACGGGGCGTTTGCTCCACTCTGACCCCTGAGCTAATAATAGACGTTAAGCATATTATTGAAGTAGTTTATTTTTTTTTTTTTTTTTTTTTTTTTTTAAATATATAGACTAGCGCTTGACTGCGATCTCACCTGAAGTCAAGTGAAGATGCAGCCTAAGGTGGTGCGCGCTTGCCTAGAAGATGCCTATTCACTCTTGATTTAAAGATACCCGGGTTATAGTTCGTTGGAAAAACGGAAGCCGGAAGGGCATTCCAAATTTTAGCGGTGCGTATTAGGAACGAGGAAGCAAATCGTTTAGTGCGAGATCGTGGGATTTCAACCACATAGCGGTGCAGATTCATGCGATGCCTTGCGGTTCGGTGGTAGAAAGGTGATGGTGGAACCAAATTGTATAGTTCTAGAGCACACTCTCCGAAATACAACCTGTAAAATACCGACAAACAGGCAACCTTGCGCCGATGTTCGAGACTTTGAAGTCTAGAGCGAACCAGCGATTTGTCACCGATGAGTCTTCTGGCGCGTCGATCCACAGAATCCAAAGCAGCGAGCTGGTACTTGGCAGAGCCATCCCATAAGTGGCTGCAGTACTCCATACACGATCGAACTTGTGCTTGGTAGAGAGTAAGAAGCTGTTCCGGTGTGAAGTACTGCCTGACTTTATTGAGGATACCAAGTTTCCTACCAGCAATTTTTGCCTTGGATTCTATGCATTGTCCGAAGTTCATATTAGACGAAATATTTATGCCTAGAAGATCAATACTATCGGTGATAGGTACAGATACACCCCGGAAAGTCGGAGCTAATGGGAATGGACTCCGTTTAGCAGTGAAAAGACACGCTTGTGTTTTGGAAGCATTAAACTTGACTAGGTTGGCGTCACCCCAATCGGATACCTCTTTCAAAGCCAAATTCATGCGTTCAACCAGGGCCTCTCTATGCTCATGAGTTTCAGCCCCACCAGCTCGGGGACCGGACACGTATCTCTCCGTAACAGTGCTGTCATCCGCGTATCCAAAGATACCGGGCCTGAGGAGGTCATTTATGTGGATCAAGAAGAGGGTTGCAGAGAGAACTGATCCCTGAGGGACACCGGCATTAACCGCCATCAAGTCAGACGAGGAGCCATCTAAGACCACCCGAAATGATCGCCCACTCAGGAAATCTGATATCCAGTCACACAAGCTCGGGGGTATTCCGTAAGCTGAAAGCTTGCTCAATAGGCTCTCATGCCAGACCCGGTCAAATGCCTTCGATACATCGAGTGAGACAGCTAGCGCCTCTCCGTGCTTGTCCAAGGCTTCGCCCCAGATGTGCGAGGCGTACACTAAAAGATCCCCCGTGGACCTGTTGCGGCGGGAACCGTATTGCTGGTCCGACAGGAGGTCATTCGATTCGAGGTATGCAAGGAGCTTATCGTTCAGTATGCGCTCCAAACTTTTACACAGTATGGAGGTGATAGCGATTGGTCTATAGTTAGCCGGGTCGGCACGACTACCCTTTTTAGGTACAGGTTGTACGTTGGCAATCTTCCATGCTTTAGGAACTTGAGCGGATTTTAGAGAGAGGCGGTACAAGCGCGTGAGAATAGGAGACAACTCAGGAGCACAGTGCTTAAGTACTCTTGCTGGTATGCCGTCAGGACCACTAGCCTTATTCACGTCCAAGTTACGGAGTACTCTCAAAACCTCAGTTTGGCGAATGCGTAGTTCTGACATAACAGAGTCGCAAGGTGGATGTCTGGGCGGTGAGGCACTACCTGCATCAAGGAGCGAATTTTCTGCAAACAGATTCGCTAAAAGGTTAGCCTTGTCTGTCGCAGTAAAGGCCAGCGATCCATCTGGTTTAAGCAGAGGAGGCAGCGAGGGACGGCAGAAGCTCATTTCAACCGACTTAGAGAGTGACCAAAATGCTCTACTACCGCGCGGATGGGAAGCTAGTTGGGCTCCGATGCGTTTAATACGGTTGAAACGAGCTTTTTTAAGAACCCTTTTGTAGGACTTGGCAGCAGAGTTGAACGCTCTCTTCCTCGTAGTTATGTCCGGAGATTTAAGGGTACGGGCTTCAGCCCACGCTGCAAACGCTGAGTCTTTACGGGCTGCAGCTTCGGCACATTCTGCATTATACCACCTAGGGATCTTGCCATCTAGTGATACATCAGCAAATGGAATGAAGTACTCCATCCCCTGACGTATCACTTCCGATATTTCTTGTGCGCAACTCGACGGATCACTGGAAGAGAAGCAAGTCCGCCGCCAAGGGTAGGATGCAAAAAAGTGTCGCATCTCATCCCAATCTGCCGACTTATATCGCCACACACGCCTGGTTCCGGTAGGACCTGTATCCAGAGGGTGAAAGTTAGATACTGACTTTACCACACAGTGATCAGATGTGCCCAGGGGAGCTGCAACTGATACCGAAGACCGGTCTGGGTCAGTTGTCAACAGAAGGTCCAAACAATTAGGTGTATGGTCGTCAACGTCGGGTACTCGTGTTGCTTCTTGGACTAGCTGGGTAAGATCTAGCGACAGAGCAAATTTGAGCGCCTCTCTCCCGGCGTGGTCGGTATTCTGGTATGGGAACAGCCAGTCCTGGTGGTGAGCGTTAAAATCCCCCAGAAATACCATTTGGGCAGCAGGATACCGACGTTGGACCATGTCAGCCGTCTCACTGAGATAGTCGAACATCCGAGTCGTCTCCCGATCACCACTGTGCGACCGATAGGTACAGGCATACACAATCTGCTCCATGCCCGTATCCAATAAACACCACATGATGGAAAGGTTAGGTATCTCTAAGTTACGTAGACGCCGGCAGCAAACATCATCACGAGCAAACATACAGACTCCAGCGTGAGATTTAAAATTATGTTCGAGCGAATACCCAGGGTACTGCAGGTACGTTACATCTGCTGGGCTACCAATTTGCGTCTCCGTAAGAAAAAGTAAATGCGGCCTCTCAGTCTCCAGGTGGTGGTGGACTGCAACGAGATTTGAGTGCAATCCTCGTATGTTGGTGAGGTGCACTTTGAGAGAGAGGAGGTGCAGCCGCTGTTTAACCTTACTTTTTTTCTTGTTCTTCATTGTGGTCAAGGGGTGAATAGGAGGGGAAATGGTAGTTGTACGAGGCGCTGCGTCTATAGACTCCACGATTTTTGCAGAAACCACACTAAAGAAGACTCGACTGGAGACTGCGGGGACGCCCGAACCCCCCAGAAAATCGCCATCGGGTCCTCTCACCGGTCGCCAACCGGCACGATGGAAGCCATCCCTGGATTTTTCGCTAGGTGGCGGGGCAGCCTTTCATAGGTGGCGAACCTACTAGTTGGGCCCCCTACTGCCTGCGGTCGGCCAGCGGTGCACCGTGCTTCGGATCCCGCTACCCTCCAGGTCGAGACGTCCGGCACAGTGACTACGCAGATCAGGATCCTGTCACTAGACGCAGCGCAACTGTACATACCCATACCCCTATGATTGGCTATTACGAGCATCGTTCCGGAACGCGAGGCGCCTCACGGCACGACAGGTCGTGTTGCAAGACGCGTCACTTGGCGGCGCGTCTTTGCTCGATGGGTGGTTACACTAGCCACGGCCGAAGCCTACCACCTATGTATGTTACTCGTTTTGCACCACCCAGGGGTCACGTGTAGGGTAAAGAGGGTTAAGACCTGACTTGGTACATCCTACGGACGCGAGTAACTTCGACCCCCAAAAAGATAGATAAAGTTAAAAGTTTAGATAAAGTTTAGATAAAAAAGCTATTTTAATTTTCTACTACTTATCGAGTTTTTAATTTTATTTGTTTTGCCTCAATTTTAAAAAAATCGCGTGACGGCCGTTTCGTTACCTACCGTTAAAAGTACACGTTAAAGTAAAATACATAGCCACCCCCTCTCTTGTCGTTGATTTCGTAAGAGGCGACTAAGTTATAACACAGTTCCACTATCACCTTGGAACTTAAGAAGCCGACCGATGGCGGGATAACCATCCAACTGCTGGTTTTGAAATACACAGACCGAAGACGGGCAGCAGCATCTTCGGTGCGACAAAGCCAGCCCTGCGGTCACAAACTTGCCTGCCCAGCGTGATGACTATGGGCAACACATATGAGTTCACGTCATTTTTGGCATGAACTTGTAGAGACCTATGTCCAGCAGTGGGAATGCGAAAGGCTGAAGTTAAAAGTGATATATAAATAGAAACTAAATTAGTTAATTAATTATGGGTTGTCTGGAAGAAATGGCTAATTAGCCATAAGTCCGCCCATTGTACTTCACTGTCTGTAACTATCTTTATGTTTGTAATATATTTGTGGTGTACAATAAAGTATAAAATAAATAAATAAATAATTACTTAATTGTATTTGTCGTAATTTTTGATGAAGTATAGTGTAGTATGATTTTACGTTTCAGTCTGTAATATCCCAGTATGATTTTAAATAAAGTCAAATTTATAGTTTTAGCGTGTCTGTTCTTGATCCTATATGTCCTGATCCTATCTTGAACCTACGAGATACATTTTATTTAAATATTATTATAGAAACAAATTTTCTGCACGAATAGAAAAGTTGAGAAAGCATTGCCAATTATCAAGGAAAAGGAATCTGAACACTTGTCGCCTAAAAAAGTTTATCGACAAGAATGATTTAAAAGTAAATAACGTATTAAGGGAACGAAAAGCGCAAAATAAATTTATGCAAATCGATAAACATATATTTTAAGTTAACTTTTAATTTTTTTTTTAAGAAAGAAAATCGTTCAAACACTATGTATTACGAACTTCAATCACGACCGAGTCGAATCGAATGTCGGTTGATTTCACCTCATTTCATTCGTTCTGATCTCGGTCAATTGAATGATCCGGCCGTTTCGCTTGGAGGCTGACGTGCAATTTTACGGATAGGACACGTTGCTTGGACTAGCGTATGTAACGATAGTCATTTTGAAAACTTTAATTCATGTTATTTCATTAAAGTTGCAATTTTTCGATTTAGGTTGCATCAGTTCATGTTTATTATTGTTTTTACCTTTTTTTTGGTATCTCACGGAACCCCTTTACGGGCGATATCCAGGAATCAAATCTGCCCTAAACATGTATCTACGTAGCAAACATGGTATATTTGGAGGCTGGTAATATTGATTCAGCTTATAACATCCCCATTCTGGGGATAGGCCTCTTTCACCATGTAGGAGAAGATAATACACACAGTACATTGTTTTAAAGTATGGAGGTACGTTGATGTAGTTAACATAAGCAGGTGCAAACAAATGACAGCTACCGTACTATCTATATTGACCCCACACCATCAGTATCTCATCATCATCATCATATCAGCTCACGGACGCCTACTGCTGAGCATAAGCCTCCCCTAATGCTTTCCACGACGATCAGTCCTGCGCAGCACACATCCAGCGGCTTCCCGCGACCCTGACCAGATCATCGGTTCACCTCGTGGGGGTCCTGCCAACGCTGCGGCGCCCGGTACGCGGTCGCTACTCGAGAACCTTCCAGTATCTATTCAATTGAAATTCTATCTACAATAATGCTCTCACTGTACCGTGTCAGTTACTAGTACTTGGGTCTGACCGACCGCACACCGTCAGTACCGAATTCATTCTGTTGCTATCTATAATGGCCACAACTCTGCATTGTCTGGGGTCTGATCGACTTCATACTGTTAACATCGATACAACTCTTCATCTGCCTGTAACGACAAACACTATCCAAAAACAACTATACGGGCATAAAATTGTCTAAATCACCATACATTTCCTTTAATATGGTGATTTAGAAAACTACAAATAGACATCACTCTTCCGCATTCAAAGCTCTTGAATAAATCGCCTCTGTAGTCTGTAACATATTTATGATTCAACTAGCGCTATGATTGGTTAGGGTCAGTAGCGATTAATATGAAATCACACCCGCTGCCTCTTCCGATTTTAATATGTTATGAGTTAAGTCAGTACATTTGGAAATGTTTTATCATATAAATATCGGCTTTGATAATAAGCTCCTTTAATTATACTATTTAATTTAATAATATTTTAAAATTAATAAGTTATTCGAGTTTTCGTTATATTTATCAAAAATCTGTTTATATTTTATAATTATTTAATAATAACCGCTCTGGTGTAGTGGTGCGTATGCCATGAACGCGTCTGAACTCCGACGGTTTGTGGGTTCGATTCCTGCTCGAGATGGTTATTAGTATTTAAACAAATATTTGTATCCAGTTTGGATGTCTGTCCTTGTTATTCTCCCCACCGTGGCTTGGAGAGCATGTTTAGCTTTTGGTCCCGGTTGTTAATATAAAATACACCTGATAGCGATCGTTACTTATCAAACATTACGCGTGCTCCTGGTTTTGTAGGTATCTATTGGCTGCGGTAATCGCTGACCAAAAGGCATGCCATACGTTTGTTTACGCGCTAGTGGGATAAAATATAACGTTTTAAACGTTTATATATATTATACGTATATATTTTTGGATTGTCTGGAAGAAATGGCTTAATAGCCATAAGGCCCCAGTAGGATTTTCTTCTGTGTCGGGGGTCCGGAAACACACAATACACAAGCGCAAACGCCCAGACCACGACAAACATCTATATACCCAATATAAAAATCTGTCGCGAGCGGGGATCGAATCCACGACACGTAGCGCACCAGCCAGTACTGTGACCGCTGCGTCAACGCGTCGACAAAAGAAATAAATCGACGCCCACACAAGCGGTAAGACTAGTTAAACGACCTGTCACTGCCACAAATATATTTCGACTACATTAAGATGTTTTTTGTTCCACTATTACATTGTTGAGAATTTATTTTAGTATATATCGTAGGTGATTATGTTGGTGGTGCTAGACACGGCGTCGTCAGGATTGTGCAGAGGTGAGCCGGACAGTCCCCATGGAGGAGAAGTCGGGCCTTTTCGCCGAGGTCAGCCTGTCGCTGGAGGGATCCTGTTGCCAGGACCCTCCAATCAAAGCGGCTGAAGGCTCCCGCAGGGGTTTTGGTCGGTATTACACTCCCAAGTGCTAAAGCCGACATTACAGTCTAGGCAAGCCTACCCAGGCATCCTCGATATCACCCGTAAATGGGTTCCGCTGCGATACCAAAAAAAGGCGATTATGTCGGTGTTTTCTTGTCCCAATCGTTTCTTAAATAAGGCTCAATAATTTTTATTGACACTTATTGAGCCTTATATGGTTAGCTTAAATCTTAAAGCCTATTAGTGTATTGGTATTGAATAAACTTAAAAACTTCTTAACAGATTTTAAAAGTTCTTTCATCAGTGAAATGTTACGTTATCACAGAGTTACATAGGCTATATTTTATCCAGAAACAGAAAAAGTAAGACAGTGTAGTCCACGTGGGCGAAGCCTCGGGCGAAAAGCTAGTCAAACATAAAAGTTTAATATAAAGCAAACCACTTTTATAGATTTTAGCGGTGTTTCTTGAGTTTCTTAAGCTTTATAAATGCTCGACGTGTCGGATACTTCACAACAAACATGATCAAGGGATGACTCACCATGGTGTAAAGTATCCAAAACGTCGGGCATTTAAAAACTTAATAAGCCGCGATAAAATAAAAAGTTGTTTCATTATTATGAGTGAAATTTGCGTAAACATTAGAAAACAATATATTAAATATAAAATTACATAATAAAGTAAATATAATGAGTAATCGAATACATAGACTTATATTAAATAAATGTAGAACGTTTTCATTGGATATTTTTGACGTGAAATAATATAATTTATCTTAATAACATAATGGTATGAGCGCAATTTTCTTGATATAAAACAGTTGACTGGCTTAATTATACTGAGCGTAATCATAGAGGCCGACCTCGGAGTAATAAATATTTAGAAGAGCTAAAATAATTAAATGATTTGTTGTTATTTTCACAATGAATAGTTTAATAACGTAAAAATAAATTAATTTTGTGCCTAAACTGATTTTTGATTCATTTTTTATGTATGTATAACTAGCTTCTGCCAGCGACTTGTCCGCGTGGAATACTTACTTTAAGTTAATGCTAACTTGAACCCACACTTAAACTGTTTACGCAGCGCACGCAGCGGAAGCTCGCAAAAGGAAAAAAATACCAGATTTTGAAACATTCTTCATTAGTACTTCGCTTCTATTGATGATGATGATGATCTTAGCGTGATGATATATAGCATATAGCCTTCCTCGATAAATGGGCTACCTAAAATTGAAAAAAAAATCAAATTGGACCAGTAGTTCCTGAGATTAGCGCATTCAAATAAACAAACAAACAAACCCTTCAGCTTTATAATTAGTATATATTTAGAAATGGTACATTTATGATTTGATTTAACATTTCTCGCTTTCACCTGTCGCCTGATCGCGCATTTTTCAATGAATGCGTATATAAATAAGTATGAATGATACTCAAAATAGGGACTGTAATCAAACCCAGAACATCGGTTGAGAAAGCATGGTTACTACTTTATGAATAGTTACTATATCGAGAGCAAGCATCTCGAGTAATGGTCCTGATTGGTCGGTTTTTGTTTTTTTTTATTTAATTTTTTTATATGAAAAAGTATCTATTGTTTTTTAGTCTTGGTAGTTCAACCTTATTTATATTGTAAAAATCAGTAACATGTGTCAAAAATAATAACAAAATTAATACACTTTATTAATGTTTTTTGAAAAGTTGTACAAAATAACTATTGTTTTTCAAAACAACGGTTTAATAAACCATTCATTTTTTTAAACGTTTGTGATACTTCATGAAAATTTGAAAAAAAAAAAACTGAAAGATTTTATTTGATTTTTTTAGTGGTTCAGGGAAGAAATATCAAATAGGTTAATTAAATGCAAACATGATGCAACTTCTAATAGTATTGTGTTCTTTGTTCTTAAAAATAGTCCAACCATTGGCCTAGCGTGACATTTGCTTTGTTCTAATTAGGGCGGCCTTTAGGAGTCAATTAAATTCGTACGCAGGTGCGACCGTATGTACACAACAGTCTCCATTTGCTTAAATAGTTGTATAACTAAAATTTAAATGAGGGAAAGCGTATGTTATATATTTGTAAGGCTGGGCATAGTAAATTATTTTTAGTAATTCAATTATACGATGCAGACATATACACATAAGTACAAACTCACTTATATATGTAATGTAATATATGTAAGAAGGTATATAAACACTTACAAAATCATTCATCACTTCAGCCTATCCCAGTTCACTGCTGGACATAGGCCTCCACAAGTCGCGCCAAAAATGACGTGAACTCATATGTGTTGCCTATAGTCACTACGCTGGGCAGGCGGGTTGGTGATCGCAGAGCTGGCTTTTTCGCACCGAAGATGCTGCTGCCTGTCTTCGGTCTATGCATTTCAAAGCCAGCAGTTGGATGGTTATCCCGCCATCGGTCGGCTTTTTAAGTTCCAAGGTAGTAGTGGAACTGTGTTATTTCTTAGTGGCCTTTTACGACACCCATGGGAAGAGATAGGGTGGCTATAATCTGTACTCACACACACACACACACACACACACACATACACACACACACTCAGCGTAGATCGGGTACACTTGGTGGTCCCGAGTTCACCCGATCGAGCATTTCACCTCAGAGCGTGACGGATCAACCTAACTTGCTACATACAAAAAATGTGTTTGCGGTGCGTCAAAAGACGTTTTCACTTTAAAAAAAAAAAAAGTAAAAAGTGACACATAAAAAGTACAGTAGAATATTCTCCTATTTTCTTTCACATTGTTTTAAAATAAATCTAACCAATCATAGTGAAAGTGACGCAATTTAAAATTCCGTTTTGTCTGTCTGTGTATTGTCTACTGTTCTGATGGTTCATTGAAAGCCCGGTTTCGTCGTGTAATATTCATGAATACGGTATGGTGTAACTGATGGAGATTTATTTAAATTAAATTTTTTAATAATTTTAAGACACTTAAATTCTATAAATTGGAACTTGGGAGGTTAAGTTCAAAAATGTTATCATATGGAAATTTATTTAGCGACTGTCCAATTCGTTTGTTATCAAGTTTAAGTGTTATTTGATAAATGTTTTTTAAAACCACCCTAAACCGGTTTTTATTCCGTTTGATCCCTTATATTTTTAAATAGATTTCGATGATGAAATTCTGATGATGCTATATCAACTATATATTTGTAAAATATAACGGTTACATTTTTATAAGAAGTAAGGTTACATGAGAAAAAAAAATCGAACAAAATTTGTTTTTTCGCAATATATAACATTTTATAATATACAATAATAAAAAATACACTCATATGAGTAATAACTAAAGTATTAAATTTATATTCGGTATATAATTTATTTTTAAATATTTATGAAACACTTTTTCAAAGGATCATTGATGAGATTCATTTACAGAAGGTGATATTGATTTATATATTAATACGTGAAGCAAAAACTTTGTACCCCTTTTTACGAAAATTGCGCGGACATAGGAGTATGAAATTTCGTACACTTACAGTTTATATAGAGAAGGTGTGCAGAATGCTAATATTTTTTTTTTAAATTATGCATAAAAATATATTAAATCAATAAAAAAAAACATTACACACACTACCATGTATTTGACACGCACTCACGCATATTATAGTATTTTGTTGATTGTCAGTCTGTAATCAAATTGAAAAATTCGAAAAAAGGTTCTTTATTTTCATAATTTTTTTATTTTATTTTATTTATTTATTCACACTTTCGCACACTAATACAAGGTTTTAATAGCATAACAAATGAAATATAAAAATAAATTTTGCATCAGCTGCAACAGGCGGCCTTATCGCTAATACAGCGATTTCTTCCAGGCAACCTTTGGGCAGAGGACTAAATAAGAAGTGTGGGATGGGGCGCAAAAATGTTATGTAGCATACATATGAACATGTTAAAGTCACAAACGTACATGTACACCAAATACATTTACTTACATATACATAATACTTACTTACATATACATACATTCAGATATATACATATACATATACACATACATACAATATACATACACATACACATACATACACAATTTTTTGGTTTTCTTTAATTTAACTTTTTATTATGGTCGAATTTCGACTTCTGGGCGACAATTAGTTCTAATAAATCGCGATCTGCTCCGCTTATGCCTTACACCATAGCAAATTCTAGTATTTGTAAAACGTCAAATTCGGGCTCGAGTTAAGATTGACTTTCATGAAGTTTGCGAGTGATACACCGATCATTTGATATCTACTACGTTTACATTTCGACGTTTAGATGATATGTGTTCGCGGAATTCAGAGGAAAAATCAACATCGTTTTTTACGCATATTATTCGGAAATATTTTCCAGATGCTTCCATGGAATATTCGCTTTGAACGCTTGGTTTTATTTATTTTATAAATATTTCGTTTCCGACTTATGTACATAATATCGTGAATCGATTAATAATCGTTTATAGCGTTTTTTAAAACGTGTTCCAATTCTATTAATGTATTTAACCAACTTCAAAAAAGGGAGGAGGTTCTCGATTCAACTGTTTTTTTTAATTGTTGCAATGTTTGTTTGTTTGATGTAACTGGTTTATAGTACGGCAATAGCTTCTGTTATAGTTATCAATTGTGTGATAATTCAAATAAATGAATTGTAGTCTTAATCTCCATTTTTTTCTCATAAATTATAAAAAATAATCACGAACGCATTTTTTTTAGATGTTATATAATTTTATAGGTAATTAGACAATTTGATATTAAGTAGATCTCTTTGTAAATAATTTCAAACTTAAAAGAACTGTATATACTTCGCTAAATCAATGAATGATAAGCAGGGCAGTAGAAAACTTGACCAGCTTCTGTGGCTACCTTGAGCCAATATATTGCGTCAATAGCTTGGACCAATTAACATAAGCCAATTACAACGGTCGCGCCAATCAGGAGTTTCACACGATTAAACTAGCCAAGATGTACTATAAATGATAAACACAATTATATCAAATATTGATGATTACATAAATCACTAAATCTTTAAATCTATTCTAGTGTTCGCTTGCAAACGAAAAAAAACCGACTTCATTTACCGAAAAGATAGTCAATTAAATAGGCTTTATTAGCGACAACTCTTGACTTGTCAGATTCAGAGAGAAATTTACATTCGAATTGAAAAGTTCCTCTTTTTTGAAGTCGGTTAGCTCTAGAAAAGTTTGACAATCCGGCCCAGTTCTTTAAGTTTAATTATATTATGTAATTTTAATAATTTGTAAGACAGAATGAGCTATGTCAAGTCAGTTAGTTTTTATCTATATAAATAAAAATGAATGTTGCCAAGCGCATAACTTGAGAATGGCTCGACCAATTCGGTTATTTTTTTTTTATATGTTCCTTAAGGCCAAGGGAAGGTTTTAATACTAAATTTTTTTTATATTAACTTTTGATAGAACGAAGTCTGCCTAGGCAGCTACTTTATATAAATAAAGATGAATTACCGAAAGCTATGTACGTGTGTAACTATCGAAGGACTCTCTGAAATCGGATAATTCATTTTTTAATTGTTTAAAAGAAAATTTAAAAAATCGATACTTCCACGAAAAAAATGATGTGTTTACTAAAAAAGTAAAATAAAAATTGCTTTATTCAAATAGGCTTCAAAATAATTTTCGAATTAATATTTGAAAATAAAAAATTGTAATTGTTCTAATTAATTAATTATGGTTAAATGTAAAGCTACCACTCATTCCGAATGCAGCTGAGAAGAATCGGCAAGAAACTCCGCAGTTCCTCTTAATCATTACATAGTATGAAAAAGTCGCTTCCCGTTGTCTGTATGCTTAGATCTTTAAACCTACATAATGGATGTCATGCGATTTTCTTTAGTAAATAGAGTGATTCCAGAGGAAGTTTTATATGTATAATACATGCATAGTATAGTAAAGGAACAATGATAGATTTTTAACCGTGCGAAACCGCCGCGGGTCGCTAGTAAAAAGTAAACAGTGAATTACAAACGCTTCATGGCTCGCTGACGCTAGCGCCCCAGTTTTACACAGCACGTCATAATATAGTTCACTTGCGATATTATTTTTTGACTGTTCTAGATTCTCACGCAACTGTTATAACAGAATTTAAACTAAAATATTGTATCATCTCTGTGGTAAATACTTTGATACTTCAGAACTACACACACAGACAGACATACCTACTTGTCTACTCTGTATGTTTTATGAGATATTATTTTTATTAACACCTTAGTAATGTATTGAGGTAGGGCATGGTAGAAAATATCTTTATTAAAATACATACATACACTGCGCAAACATATACAAATATACAATATATACATATACAGAAAAAAATAACGCTGACACATATAATAATAATATATAAATATACTAGCTGACCTGGCAAACTTCGTATCGCCTTATTTTTTTTCTTAAATATAATAATTACATATATCAAAACAAAATATACCCTATCTTTCAAGTTGGATCAAACTGCACACGGTGTGCAAATTTGATTAAAATCGGTTAAGTAGTTTAAGAGTTCATCGCGGACAAACATTGTGACACGAGATTTATATATATTAAGATTATACCCATTATGATAAGGAAAGAAAATATTCTTTTAATTTTTTTTAAAGTATATATAGGTAGTCGTACAACTGAATAACAAACAATTGATGACGGCAATGAATTCCACAGCCTAGCTGCGTGGACGGTATAGGAATTAGTATAGAAATTAGAAGAGTGTGAGGGAATACGCAACAGTAGTTGTACGTTGGATCGGCACGTGGAACCAGTAGGGTGAAAAATACAAAACGCTCGCGAAGGTAACTAGGTGACAAGGAATTAAATAAAATGTTATAAAGGAGACAAAGAATATGAGTATCCCTGCGAAGCTTAGCTTAGCAGGGAAACATTTTTTTTTTTTGTAATCCTCGTTGAGTAATATTTTATCTCCATTGACAGTTACGTAACATGAAACTCCGTATTCAATCTTGTAAATCTATTTATACGAGTATTTAATTATTAATACATATACAGTGTAAAGGCTAATAGGTTTAATATTACAGACGAGATTTTCTGTTTCGTTCACATAAAATTAATTGGTGAGGGACGAAATATGCTATAACATGAGTCTTGTGTAGTATTTCCAAGTGTATCGAGTTTTATGGAATATCTTAATTTTGAATGGTCTGATAACAGCTCATCTGAATTTAATATGCGGATAACGAACGTATTTATACTTCAACAATATTTATATGAATACTTTTTATATAAAATTTTGATAGTAAGTCTAACTATCAATAACTATTTAGAACGTGATCATAAAGCATGTTGCAATGCGGAAATCAGAATGCTATCATATTCCAGTGTTCGTATGTGTTTATCGAGCACACTTGAATTTTGACAGAATAAAAGCAAATATGACTTATAGCTAGGATTATCCTCCCTATTTTACATAGACAAATGAACTAAAGTTATCATAAGTTAAATTAAATAAATAAATAAATTACTCACACTTTTATGTTACGATTATAAAAACTATTAAATTATCGGAATTTAAAATTCGAATTCACGGTTTTTTGAACACCCGTCCTGAAATTCGACTCAAACAACATGGCGAAACCAATTTTAGCAGTAATCTTCAGACGGGAAAGAAGTAAATGAATCCCTAGACAGTGTGGGTAATTTGCCCCATATGCGGTGAAATGGATCCAGCAAGTAATGTACGTACATATACATACTGCATAACGTGAACAGAACTCGTGCGTATTATGTTCTCGACAAATGTTCACACTACGTTTATGTGTTTGGAAATGCTATATGAATTAATTTGAAATATATATTTTTTATTATTTTAGTAAAAGCAGGTTTTATATATTATTATTTAATTTGTTGTATAAAAATATAAAAATATAAAAATAGAGATTTATATGAAATGTACATATGTTATAAGTTTGGAATATCTGAGATTTAGTTAACTTGTTATATTTTGTGATCGATAGCAATAATGGTGCGTTTGTTGCAATCAAATCAAATTTAATTTTCAATAAAATTTGTAGTTACTAAATTATTTTTAGTACCACAATGGAAAAATGTATTAGACAGATTAGTAAACCTACAGCAATATTAACATCTTAAAATAATACTAGTGGTTGACGAGTGGTCGAATTTCGACCATTATTACTTTAAATTATAATTTTGAACAAAAGATTATTATATGCGTGTGTGTGTCAAATACATGGTAGTGCGTATAATGTTTATTTTTATTGATTTAATGTATTTTTATGCATAGTTAAATCTCTATATAAACTATAAGTGTGCTAAATTTCATACTCATCTGTCCGCGCAATTTTCGTAAAAAGGGGTACAAAGTTTTTATTCGCGTATTAATATATAGATTATAATTGACAAATCGATTGACAGTAATGCGATTATCGCCAATTGCTCATTTTGAATTAATATGCTTGTGTCTGTTTATAGAACTTTATTATTAATCCTATTTTAAAATTTTCACTTACTATCAGTCATTAATTTTAAATTATTTCCTTTTGTTTTTCCTTTTGTTTCCTTGGCTAAAGCTTAATAACTACTAAAAATGTTTCCTTCAAAATTATAAGAAAACCTTCTATTTCTGACTCAGTTAGAAGAAGTAAATAAATGAAGATGATGGATGTTGTTCCAAACCGTAAGATTAGATTGAAAATCTGTGTACACTGTAAAGTGCTCGAGTTATATTACAGATTTCATTTTGAAGCATCTGAGGAAGATGTTCACTGAGATGAATCGGCGTTTCGGGTCACTTTAAACAAACGTTAAATTGCTCTGAAATTGCTCTTGTGTTGGTATTCCTTTGAAGAAGTTGTGTTTTTAGTCAACGAATTAAAGTAGGATGTTACGACTTGAAAGACATTTTTTTTTGTACTTTTTTGTGTGTTTATTTGTGTAGTACAATGACGTATTTGATAGAAATTTGTAGATTTAGAGGTACAGTACTTTTGTCTTACAAAATTTACATCCTGCATTCTTCATTTATGGCTAGTGTTGTGCTTTATAGACATAGTGTGATCTTTTATAGCCTATCGTACCCTGAAAAGAACTTTTTTTGAAGTTGTATGAAATATTTAATCATTAAAAGCTTTTCGCTTACATTCAGAATTTAATTATAAAAATGAATTTCAAGTATTTTCCGACAAAAATAATTAACTTAATTAATATATTCTAAGAAATTAATTTAATAAATATTAAAATAATAAATAAGTAAATAAATAAACGTATCTAACTCGACCCTATTAGGATTTTCTTCTGTGTCAGGGATCCGGGAACACACAATACACAAGCCCAAACCAAGACAAACATCTGTTTGTCAATACAAATGTTTTTCAAGTGCGGGGATGGAACTCGCGACCCCCGGTGTAACAGTCTGTGTAATTAGATTGAAAATCTGTGTACACCAGTACACAGTAATACGTCGTCAAAATCTATACAAATAAATAAAATTGGCGTGTCTGTTTGTAATACTGAAATAGCATTTTTTTTGCTAAATGCATATGGATGTAAACAAGGTAATAATAACAAAATAACATTTTTTACAATTTTTATCCATCTGCCTGTCTGTCTGTTTGTTCTGGCCTAATCTATGAAACGGCTGGACCAATTTTCATTAGCACATAGCTGTATTAAGGAGTAACTTAGACTACTTTTATTTAAGAAATTTATTTATTTATTTTGTAACTGCAAACCGAAAAATATTTTTTTTATTCCACGCGGACGAAGTCGCGGCTACGGCTAGTATTATATAAATTACGACTTTACTCGATGTCGCGGTATACTTCATTACATTCTAGTAATTACTTGTTTTAGGTAATAATCAAGTCCAATTAAAATTTAATTGGTACCTACAGGCTTCGCGTTAAAGGATATTAATTTTTTATTGCTTTATATTTTGTTCCAATATTATATTATAGATCTGTTTTCGTTAACGACATTGTTAATGATACCTGAACATGGGAAGCAGCAACTACTCGCAAACCTGACGCTCTATATTTATTAACCTACTTCAAAGAAGAGGAGAAGTTTCTCGGTTCTATTGTAAATTTTACTGTAAATGTGAATTGTACGTTTGAGCAAGATCGGACGAGTGCTTTTTGAGTAATCCTTAATAATACGCATTTTATTGACTATTTTTTTCTGACTTAATTATTGGGATTTGAACTTGAGAGTCTTTACGATTTTTGATGTGATTCTCCACTTCTCAAGCGGGAAAATCCATGATACTCTGTAATAGTTGGTGTAAGGGTTGGTTGGTGGGTGTATTATATATCTATGATTTTGACAAATGTATTTTATATATATATTATCTGTATCGAATTGTACAATTATTGCGAATAGACTAGTTAGAAGTTAGTTTTCATATTTCACCATAGGTTATGGGTATATTATCCATTAGTAATGACACATAAAAATGTATATATACTAACTCATATAAAATCGTAGTCAAACTTTGGAAGTTATCATAAATTTCAATTTTTGCTTGTTATCTGTATAATTTCTGTTCGTCTCAACTTAGTAGGAAACATATTTAAGTTTTGATTAAAGGAAGTTTATCCTTACGAAAGGCTTAAAAAGGAAGATCCTTTGGATTTAATTCTTAATAAAACTAAGTTAAATTATGAAAATATAAAATCGATGTTCCATTTCGGATCGGAAGAAATCTGTTCTAGGGATAAGCACACATGAATACGTGAGTAGTTGCGCCACGTAGTTTTACTCGCGTAGTTTCCGATCCCTTGGGAATGTCAGTGTAAAAAGTGGCTTATGTGTTTTTCTAAATCTTTATCTATCTACATAGCAAGTTTCATTAAAATCAATCCAGTCGTTTTTTGCGTGAAAGAGTAAAAAACATACATCCTAACAAAGTTTATAATATTAGTAGCATTTTCAATGACAAATATTTTCATATGATTCTGTACTTAAAATAAATTGTCAAATGTACAGATTTACTAAATGAGAGATGAATATTTCATTGGTCTCAGAAGTTTTCGTAACAGATATTAAATAAGTCATGTTTCATTCGTATGTCTGTCTATGTGTCTATTTAATATTTATTACGTAGTAAGTCTATGTGGTCGAATGTCTTAGTGAGATTCTCAAAGAGATTTAACAAAAGTAATTCATGATTAGGGTTTTGGTTTGTTTGGGTATGGCGAATATTGCTCTTGACACTAGCTATTCTTGTTGTAAGTAAGGAAGGCAGACTTCACGGGGATGGTTGGAAATAGGGTCAGCAATGCGTTGTCAATGCTTCTGGTGTTGCTTACATAAGCCTCGGTATCCGCTCAATTGCAACTGTTACAAGACAGGTGTAGTTGTGATCGGTTCCCAAATAGCTGAGAAGAATAAAAAAACTAAATAACATTAATAAACGCTTCACACTCAACGGTCCTCAGTAGACATTTTTCCTGTGTTAGGGGTCCGGAAACACACACAATAAACAAACATAAACGCCCAGACTACGACAGACAGATTAGGGACCCGAAAAAAGTATCGATACTTTGTGCTATCGAGTACATTGCCATTCGATACCAATACTTTTGTACTCGAAACTTTACATTCAATACTTTTACTCAATGAGTACTTTATGGCAGATATCGCATTGAAAGTTTTAAATGAGTACTCTCACCTTTTTTTCTTTCGGGTGACTGAGATTTGTACGATAATCTGAAGCGACGATCTTTTTTTTTTGGAAGTCGAAGATCAATACGTCGGTATCGAGAATTTTTGTGTTTGTACTCGATGCCTAGTAATTAGTATAAGTATCGATACTCTTATGGGTACGATACTTTTTTTTTCGATACTACTCATGAGTACAATATCGATACTTTGTATTCGATAACGTATCTCTAGCGGGGATCGAATCAACCGCCATGGCCAGTGCTGTACCGTTGTACCAATGCGTAGTCACAAACACTTATCTAATTTTGCTCAACTCAAATCAAGTTAAGTAAAATAGTAATAAATCTCTTAACTTATCTATCAATGCGCCATCCCTAATTACTATTCCCAACCTAGTAACTAGATTATAAAGCCACTTATAATACTCCTATTACTTAGATTATACTTCTAAATATTCATATCGAAACTTTACACAGACTCGGTAATTATGAACGTCTTCAAGCTTGACTTACAAAATAAATTTACATATTTTGTAAACAATGCTACCGACATAATTGTATTATAAGGCATTGTATTAAATGTCTAGTCTTAGCGTAAGTCAGTTATACATAATTGTTTGATAGGTTCTAGATGAAAAGGATGACTCACTTTGGCGTTACGCTCATTGTATCGTTACGCTCATTGTATGCTTGTGTCGCATCTATCTCTCTTTAACTCTATTGACCTATGCGTCCGAGGAGATGTTTTGTTATGACGCTGTCACGTTAAACTATCGTCCGTAAACCAACTTTACAGACAGCCAATTTTTTTTTACTAAACAAAAAAAACTTACTTTAATTTGTATCGATTATTAACAAAATAAGCATAATAATTAGTAAAAATTACGCATAAGATCTCACTTAGAATGATTGTCTGCGGCAAATATATAATTATAGTACGATTTGTACAATTTTTATTTTTTGTGTTACCCACTCATTAACGGTCAATTTTTGATATGATATTCAAAAATGTTTATAATACGATTGTTTTTGTCGCCTAACAGGTATGGCTTTTAATTGAATACTTTTGGCTATGAAATATATTGACTTAATTTATATTTAGTTGGTAAAAAATGCTCTCGAATGGTGGTGTGCCTTAATTTCTAAACACAAGTCGCGTCAAATACAATGTAACACGTTATTATATTAAGTTATTTCAATATTTGATTGTGAGCGAATACAAAAAAAATATTGCATTAGTAAATTAGTACCATTTGAGGCGCTAGCTCTTAGTTTTATATTTAATTTGTCCATTTGTATTTCGAAAACAAACATAACAATAACACAATAAATATAAGAAATATTAACAAAGTATACACACACACTACACTCGAATGTTTATTTTTAATTTTATTTTATTAAATAAAATATTAAAAAACAAATAAATTTTTGCTAGGTATGAATTATTTTGCTAAATTTAAATTTTTACTGTAACGTTATTCATGTAGGTTATAAAATAAGTTATCCCAAGCCCTTACCACATTAACTTATGCCGCTCAAAGAATTTGGATACCTAAGTGTGCTTAATAAGTCAAGGGTAGAGTTCATTTGCTTACAGCTTAAGCGTCATTGTAGAGTCTCACGTTTTATTTTCTAAAATTATTGAAGAGTACTTAGTTTCGGATAAAATTACGTGAGTTATCAAAAATCTAATTAATACGCGCAATTACATTATACCGTGTATTCAAAGGACAATTATAAATTATTCAACGTCTGCATGACGAATGCATAGGATACATTTCACAACCATATTCTTACCTTCATTGTAATATAGACTTTTATATTACATATATCGTTATAAGTATTCTCTACATAAATGATATTTATATATTGTATATTATCTATATGAACATCTATAATATAAAAATGAGTCACTGAATGTGTTGCTAAGCGCAAAACTCGAGAACGGTTGGACCGATTTCGCTAATTCTTTTTTTAAAATATTCCTTGAAGTACGAGGATGGTTCTTACGGAGAGAAAAATTCTAAAAAAAAAAAAATAATAAAATTAAAGAATCGACTGCTAGGCGATACGAAGTTCGCCGGGTCAGCTAGTATTGATATAAATAAGAATAAGTATTATCGAACAAAAATTTATCCTCCAAACGTATGTACGTGGTTAACTTCAAAACGACTGCATATAATTGTATAATTCGTTTTTTTTTTCTCGTATCATTTGTTGCCAGGACAAAATTTATATTAAAAAATTAAGAAATAACTGATAAAACAACGAAAAAATAACAAAGTTCGCGCAGTCAGTTTGAAATACTTGAACTAATTATGTCGAAATGCATATCCGAATTAAAAACTAAATATTTACCCCTAACACGTTCAGATAACAGGCGTTCTTTAATTTTAATAACATATCTTTGTACCATCTCAACTATGAAATCGTGATTTGCACCTATTTATTTGTAACCATAAAATACTTTTTTTATAAATATAAGTGTAACAATTTACAATAGCTTAAACCACTCGCTATTAGACGCCATATAAATAAAAAAAGGATTGAAACCAAACCAAAATAGATGGGTAAGTATGTCAGAATTTCTCGGGAAACTTGCAGTTTCCTCCCTAAGTTCTGCTTAACTTCTTGAAAGTGAGATGAACTTCAAAGACAACAAAAACCATGACTAAGTACTTGCAGTAGTTTGGTAATTTTCAGCTCTTGATGTACTTAAAATATATGTCACTTGGCTACACATATTGCTTCCTATACAATTGAAATTTTCAACAGCTTTTTTAATAAATAAATAAATATCTTATAACATTAACATACGGTCGTCTGTTCCTTTTTTTTTAGTTTACTAGTTCGGCAAACAAGCGTACGGCTTACCTGATGGTAAGAGATTACCGTAGCTTATAGACGCCTGCAACACCAGAAGCATCGCAAGAGCGTTGCCGACCCAATCCCTAATCCAGGAGCGCTGGTCACCTTACTCACCAACAGGAACACAATACTGCTTGAAAACAGTATTATTTAGCTGTGGTTTTCCTAAGGTAAGTAACTTAATGCTTGTGCTATCGGTAGCCGTCGACTGTAATAGCTAATTTTTTTTGATAAATATTCATGAAAATAGTACATATATAAATACAAATATTACACCAATACTCAGGCCCACAACGCGTGGAGCAGTAAGCAGGGTCACTACAAACTGCGCCAACGGGCTATATAGTTATGATTAATTACTTTTGTGAGTGGTAAAGTTTTTCATTCAATTCAATTCATAGTCATTCCAAAGCATTATATTCAGTGCTAGACAATTTCGTTAGTGTTTGACCACGTCCTAGGTTTTTAAGCAATCTGAGGGCTGCGGTCCTGAAGTAACAATGTAATAAAAACCGCTCGTGATAAGCAATAAAATGCTAGATGCTTAAAAGCGCGGGAAACTACGGCCCCGTGGCTGTTGTATGTCCATATTAAAAAAAATAATTTAAAATCATACTAGGCCAGCAGGTCTGTTAAACCTTTAATAGCGATCTAATAGATACAAGTACATTACTTCGTTATTTTTTGAAGTCGGTAAACAACTAATTTGTTTGTATTTGTCAGTAACATTAATAATAAAATATATATTAAAGTAATAATAATTATAAAGATTAGTTTCAGCGTTTCTAGATGAAAACAAAATTCCTGAAGGGACGATATCCAATATTCGTAAGTCTTGAAAGAGGATATTTAATTATAACGTAACTTAATATAATTAATATTTAATATAACCTGTTTAATTATTTCTTTAATTACTTGAAGTCAGAGATTTGAACATAAATATTTTACTTATTATTTATTTACTAAACAACTTTTTTATCTTATAACATATAACAAAAAATATAATAGCCTACAATAGGTTGCTCTAAGGTTAACATATTGGTTGGCGAATGCTAGCGCGACCCCATCTCGCCCCACCCAGGCGGACGACTGCTCACACGTGGTGGTTTTTAGTCGGTAGGAGTCTGACATAACCCTCTGGCGCTCCCGCGCTGGAGGGTATCCATATGGTTTTTCCCACGTAAAAAAAAAAGGTTAACATATTGGTATTATGGAGCTAATATTTATCATTGAATTCTTTTAATTCACAAGGGGCTGAAAATGGACAAGAAAAATTAATTACATAATATTTCTATCAAAATCTTGATAATAGTGTTTGTTGTATGAAAGTAAAACAAAGTCTACAATAATTAATGTCGCTTGTACAATATTCATTTATCATGGAACGTTAAACATTTAGCTTCATAGTATAAGAAAACACAAATAATTAATATTAATACTGGTTCTAATAAAACGGAACTGGACTGCTCTTTTACTATAAGAAGCTTAAGAGATAGAGTATATAAGTCATCTGTGTCTCAGGACCGATAGCCGTTGGAGCAGATGAATCCTGGAGTGGAGACCGCCTTGGCAAACGCAGTGTGGGACGTCCTCTGGCCCGTTGGACCGACGATCTACGTAAGATTGCCTGTGTAGCTAGATGAGGATTGCGGAAAACCGGGATGTCTGGCG
Organism: Melitaea cinxia; assembly: GCF_905220565.1. Classification (NCBI taxonomy): domain Eukaryota; kingdom Metazoa; phylum Arthropoda; class Insecta; order Lepidoptera; family Nymphalidae; genus Melitaea; species Melitaea cinxia. The sequence goes on from NC_059412.1 coordinate 13,388,970, forward strand.
CAAGCTTGGGGAGACCTATCTCCAGCAGTGGACTGCAATAGGCTGAACTGATGAACTGATGAAGAGATACAGTGAATTCTAGAGGAATATTTATAAAAAAGTACGAAAAATATAATTATACTGCATCAAAAGGTTTTCTTTTTCAATAAAAAGCAAAAGTTTTTATCGAAAATGTTGAGTTTTGATGTTATCGGGAATATGGCTGCTGTAATAATGGCCGTTAGTTTTAATTTTTAGGGTTCTCATAAGGTAAAAAAGTAACCCTTATAGGATCACTTTGTTGTCCTTGTGTTTTGTTGTTTTCAGAACCACGTAGATGAATCAAGCTGAAATTCATATCAAATACTAAAGTCTACTGTCCCTTGGAGCTGTGAAAAAATAATATTTCTAAGCCTACGCAATCAAAAGCCGTTTAAGCTGCAAATTTTCGACATTCGCAAGGAAATCAAAACCTAAAAGTACTTCCTGTGAACTTAGAATCTTGAAATTTTGTATGAAGCAACGTCTAAATTTTAAGTTAAATCATAATTATAATAAAAATATTTTTAATAATTTTGTTTGTCCCACCTCGGTGCGCGAGTCCGACTCGCACTTGGACGGTTTTTAAATGTAACGTTTTTTTTGTCATTTATTATTTGAGGTAATTAGCTTCAAAATTAATTTTGAATGAGTAATTGAGCTCCCTCTTTAATAAGCAATTATTTTCAAATCCGTAGTATCTAAAATAATTTTAAAATTGTTTTACCTTTTATTATTTTGAATTTTATAAATAGAAAAGGTTTCTTTCTTTTATGTTGCTAATTAAATTTTTAAGTCAATTTTAATGAGTTTTTTAACCCTTAGCCATAAATTTCAACTGCAATAAATCGAGATCATATTCTTTCATTTTTATAGTAATAGTGCAAAAATATGCTACGGGTGTAGCTCATTCGTAGCTCGGTTGTAGCGTTCGTAGACGTTGCTACGATACTGCTACGTCGCACAATTTAGATTAGTATTATTCGAATGCGAAGTAATTTATGTAGCGATAGCTTTCAGACGAGAATTTAATCATAATATTTTTCTGTATAGATTACTTTGAAATGAATTTAAAACACATTTGATTTACGGACATTTTGTCTGACTTACTTTTCAATTGCATTTGAAAATAGTTGAATTACTCATAGTATATTGATTTGATCTATTGTCGCTTAAGGCACGTATTTTTACCACGAAGTCTTTTAAGTAATAAAAGGTTTTTTCATGGCCATTTTGTATATTAGATTCGAAGAAAACGTGTTTGAATCAATAATATATTAACTTAAGTTGTTTTAGCAATAGACTTGAAAAAACCACTTAGAAAAAAAAAATCCTATTTAGAACGAAATATCCATTTGTTTGATGTTCGGACTATTTCAATACTGTTATATAAACAAACTAGCTGTGCCTGCGACTTCGTCCGCGTGGAATTTTACAAAAAAAAAATATTATTCAGTTCACAGAGTTATAAAGTAAATAAATTTCTAAGATAAAAGTAGCCTAATTTATTTCTTATTACATCAGCTGCTATCTGCCAGTGAAAGTTCCATCTAAATTGGTCTTACCGTTTCGCATCCATATGAAAGTAAGTAAAAAGCCGTTATTTTAATATTACAAACAGTCACTTCAATTTTATTTATTTGTATAGATTATGATTTTATCGTATACTAGCCTTTGCCTGCAACTTTTGTTAGAAACTTTTATTTCAAATTCTATCACGAGGATTAAACTGACAAAAACACTGAAATTCGTGTTTGTTCATATCGCAACAAAAGCCTATTTCATGCCTCAGACGTAGGCAATGTGAGAATTCCTAAATAACCTTTTATTTTCCATTTTACTGTTTTATTAGTAGACTTTCCAAACGCTCTCCCTAAATATTTAGTTCTTGAAAAGGTTTCGTTGACGTGTACGGTATAGTATATACTGTACTTATTTAGTTGTAAAATATTTTCGTAATATAGTATTTATTATATTTTAACATAGCTCTACATCTTCGCTATAGAAAATAAAAACGATCTTAAAATAATCAATTAAATAAGCATTATTAAAGATAACTCTAAAAGTACTCGTCAAATATCCATAAAAAGTAATCACAGCCACATACAAGACATATATGCCTTTGAATAAAAAAATCATCATCGAAATCAGTAAACACACAAAAAAGTTGTGAGGTAACACTTATCAAAAATTTGAATTTAGAATCTCTTCCATTCTCGAAAATTAAAAAGATACAATATACCAATAAAATATATGTAATTGGTACATAATGTATCAAATTAAATACATACAAACAAACAGAGAAATATATGTATTTTATTAATTTTGTAAAAAGTTTTTCCTTTCATCTGTAGCTTTTGGGGTAAACAAGTAATGAGAACAAGCATTTTTTAAATCTTTGTTTTAAAGAGCTTGGTCACAAAAAGCGACTATGATAGTCTGTACGTCTTCCTAAACTAGAAGCTGGTCTTGAGAGAAGATGACCGCTCATCTCACTCTCAAACCCAGTCTAACCAGTTTATAACGAGCCCTGGCCTTTTGGATAAAGGGAATCCCAAGCCGCATTTTATTCCACCGATTTCTCTTATAATATTATGAGACATAAATATTTCATTCCGTAATGGTTCATTCCGGATACATTCCATAACAATGTGATAAACGTCCGTCTTCAATTTTATCACATTCCTCACAATTCGGAACATTAGTCTTATTCATCAAATAAGTAAACTGGTTCAGTGGAAAGTGTCCTATGCACATTCTTAAGGCTATTACTATATCTAATCTGCTAAAACTATTGCGAAGGAGAACTCCTCGATTTAGGCTGTATGGTTTTGTACCAAGTACCCTTTTTGGTAGGACCTTTCATCAAAGTATTCCTTCCACAATTCCACTGAGAAAAGGCATTATAAATACAAAGTGTCCACGTCCTTTAAGAATTGAGGTGGAAACGATTTCTATATATTATTGAAGAGAAGGGATATATAAGAAACGTCGCAAAAGCTTTTCGATCTGACAACCCCCCCCCCCCCAGGCTCTCTTGTCACCTCACTCACCACAGGACCACAATACTACTTGGAGCAGAGTATCATTTAGCTATGATTGTCTGTAGGTCGAGGTGCTTCCCCAGTCAAGCTCCAGGTTTTGGCAGGATATATCCTACTGTCCTAACTAAATTTGATTTTGTTAACGAAATTATTATGATAGTAATATAATAGAATTTAAAATTTTTAAATTTTTAAATTTTTGTGGCCCTGCTTTCTGTTCCGCGGGTTGCGGGTTCGATTCCCTTTAAGTCTGGGTGTAATATTTATATTCATATATTTATATATGTATTATTTGTATGTCTATTAAAAAATAGTTCTAACAGTCGGATGTTACCTGTAATACAAGCACTAAGTTCCTTGTCATAGGCATAGACAACCGTGTGTGTATGTTATAAGATATTTATTTATTTATTTATAATTTCACGTCTAATACATGCTCTAAACATGTTCCTAGTAAGTAAAGATTTCGCTAATTATGACATCATTCCGTGACCAGTTCATATAAATTATGTCGGAGGTCGTAAAGAAAAATATAACAGTGGAACGAATTTCCGTGTCAGTCAGAACAAAATAGACTTTGCATGGCATGCTTATGTAATGGAATTACTAGGTCTAGGAACTAAAATATTGTAGTAGTCCTAGTAATGTTTTTATTTTAAATAGTAACTGAGGTGATAGGATCGCTGAATAACACTGCTTTCAAGCAGCGTTCTGATCCCATGGTGACTAAGGTGCCAAGAGCTCCTGGGAGAGTGGGGGGTGGAGTCGCAAATAGCTTGCTATGCTTTTTGTGTTTCAGGCGTCTATACGCTACGCTAATCGTTTACCATCGGGTGAGCCTTACGCTTGTTTGCCTACCTATTAGTATAAAAAGATAATTAATGCTGTTCTCATGTGTAGTCAGACAACGGGTGATCAATTTTTATATTCACAATTTAGTTCAAATAACCTTTTCAGTTATAAAATATGTTTAATAAATAAAAAATATCTATACATAATAGTCAATTAGTCTTAAATTTATTTCAAATTGTTTTTTTTTTATATAAAAAAATAATTTTGACTCTTTACATATAAGAATATGCTGCAAATCTGGAGCAAAAAGACTGGGGAGTTACCTCGACCTTACAAATGATTACAACTAAATAATATTGCTTTCAAGGATTGTTGTGTTTCTGTGGTGAGTAAGGTGATCTGGGCTCATGGGGGATTTAGGTGTAGAGTCGGAACACGCTTGCAATGCTTTTGGTGTTACTGGCATCCATAGTAAAGCGACAGTAATCGCTTGCTATCAGTTAAGCTATACATTTGTATGCCGACGCGGTAGTGGATTCGGCCCAGCACACCCTCGAGGTGTGTTTGAGATGGGCTGCGCTGCGTCGCGATCTGACGACAGTCCTCGGAAGGGACTTGTCACTGCCGAGCGTCATCACCGCGATGCTCGGCGATGACGAGTCCTGGAAGGCGATGGTCTCCTTCTGCGAGACAGTAATGACTATCCGGGCATTCTGGATATCACCCGTAAAAGGGTTCTCCTGCGATACAAAAAAAATACGTTTGTATGCCAACCTAGTGAAAAAATGCCCAAGTCAATTTACACACAATGAGACAATATCATTTAAAACTCTTACGACATAAAAATAAAACTTTTCGTACTATTTTAAGCCAATTCCACGTCGACTATATCAAAACATCCCAACGTTAACATTTCATTCGACGCAATAAAACTACAGCATCCATTGTAGTATTTCAGGTTAAATCCCGGCCTTCATTTATTTATGGTTAGACGATCTTTATACCGTTAGTTGTGTTTACTTTACAATTTATAACACACTTTTTCAAAAATAATTTAAAAGGTAAAGATAAAATAAGCAATTTAAGAAATACTACTACAATGAATAAGCTAGAATAATGTGAAGTATAAAAGGATACATTTTCATTACAAATTAATTCATCAGTCGGTCATCAAGTTCAGCCTAATACAGTCCGCTGCTGGACATAGGCCTACACAAGTTCGTACAACGATGGAGTGGACTCATATGTTTTGTCCATAGTCACCATCCTAGGCAGGCAGATTGGTGATCGCAGGGCTAGCTTTATCGCACCAAAGACGCTGCTGCCCGTCTTCGGCCAGTGTATTTCGAAGCCAGCAGTTGGATGGTTATTCCACCGTCAGTCGGCTTTTTCAGTTACAAGGTGGTAGTGGAACTGTGTTATCCCTTAGTCGCCTCTTACGACAGCCATTAATTAAGTTGATTAAGTTAAGGAATAAAAGATTTTACGATGCAGAATAATTGTCTGACAAAGACGCCAAGCAACTAAAGTCCACTTCACAAATAAAAAGTAAAACATTCCCACACAGCTCACTTCACACTTATGAAACACGCTGCAAGTGTTTCAAGGATCCTACTAACTTGGCCATTCCAGAGAGTTGCTAGTGTTCTCCCGCATCATTGGTATGTAGCAGTTTCGAGAGAGTCTATATAGATGCTAAAACAATATTGTTTGTTTTTGTACATTCAATACTTGAAATTCACAATGAGACAGAACCCCGAGACCTTACAAAATAACAACAGATCTTTCCGCCGAGGTCAACCACAAAGAAATGTGTAAATAACAAAGGTGTTTAGACACGTGCGATCTACAAAGTATTTACGAAGTGCTTAGGATCTAAAACATACTTACAATCAAAGAAGACTTCACTTCCGTTAAGTGCTCGATATTCATTCCAAGGCATTTTAACAAATTCTGCTACACTCATTTCAGCCTATCGCAGTCCACTGCTGGACATAGGCCCTCCACAAGTTCGCGCCAAAAATGGCATGAACTCATGTGTGTTGCCCATAGTCATCACGCTGGGCAGGCGGGTTGGTGACCGCAGGGCTGGCTTTGTTGAACAAAAGAGGCTGCTGCCCGTCTACTGCCAGTGTATTTCAAAGCCAGTAGTTGGATGGCTATCCCGCTATCGGTCGGCATTCTGCTACAGTTTGACCTTATTCGAACCAGATATTAAATTAAGACCATAACAATTCTTGGAACTCTCGCGACAATATCTTTGCATGATAAAATCTATCTTTCTATCCGACTAACCTTGCATTCTTTAATACGTAAGTACATACATGAGTGGTATATCTTGCAAAGCCTATTCGCAAGGGTATATTTTTTACACAAGCCTACTATTGTACAAGGCTGCGTCTGTTCGCTAAACCTTTGTTGCAAGTAAACAAAGCTCGGGCGTAGTAAATTGCGTAGCTATTCAAAGTATAAACAAACTAAATATAAGATAAAATGCTTTCACCATGAAAATGACCATACTCTAATGTTGAAAGGGATTCTCGGAGTAGAAAATATGTAAAACAACTTTTTTAACCGAGTTCGAAAAAGGATGAGGTTACCCAATTCGATCGTATATATATTTTTATGTATCTTCGTCGTTTATGGACCGATTTTGGCAATTCTTTTTTTGTTGGAAAGGAGATATTACAAAGATCGTACCATGATAATGATGCCACGATAAGATGATGGAATCCCAGAGAAATCGAGGGAAACTCTCGAAAGTCGTAGTGACGACTAGTGCGTTTGTTAATTTTTTTCATCTAATTACGTTGTATTACTTGTCGATGTATTTGAATTCGGTTTTTATTCGTTTGCTAACAAACACAATTATTTCTCCTATATATATATATCTGAAAGCATAACTTTATTTAATAATGAAAACTAATTAAAGTAGATATGATATAACCTTCTCATTTCACGAAGTTGGTTAAAAATAAAGAAAAAAGTAACAAAAGAGTACTAATGAGATTCACCTTATTATGTTAACGTGTTGAACGAAAAAAAAACGTCATATTCTTTTTGTCTATGTGTTACTTGTAGAGATTTTTATGAATATCACTTATATTAGTGGTTGAAAAAGTTGATTGAATTTCAAATGTCAAAAGTATACACTTTTATTACAAAAGATCTTTCATTTCTGCAGTTCTTGAATGCTACTTTTAATGATCTACAGCTTGATTAAAAGTGATTTTGTTTTTTTTTTTAAGGTACAATGGAAAAAACGTGACAGGTCATAGATTGAAGGTAGTCGGAAATTAGTAGTTGTTGGTGTGAAGTTTTTATTGCTTTTGTTGTTTTAAAACGTTGTTAATCTTTGCCAGATAAGTACTTTTAATCGAAGCTTAAACACATTTGTGATCAAAATATAATTTTTATTCAAATAATATATTGATATATTGACAAATGTAGCTGAGTAGAGAGTAATAAAGTATGAAAAAATCGAATGTGCCTTTGACTACACAACTGAAGTAAATTTGCGAAACGTAATTCTCTCTCTTTCTATCTTCACTAACTTATATCCACCTATCAACTTCCGTTTGCCTCTCCCGATCACACTTTTCGTAACGCTCACGTCACACATTCATCAGCTTACTCCCCGAGTCAAGCATGCGTAAAGAAGTCTTTTTTACTTTGCGCATTTATTTTTTATTTTTCAATACCGTAATAAGTATATCGAAAATCTTTTATCCAAATTAGTATTTGAGTAGTTCATCCTCTCTCAATCTCTCATTAAATCAAATCAAGTTAAAAGTGAGATTTAGTGTACTAAGTGAAATTTAGTAAAAATATCACAATAAAAAAAATGCTCTACGTACATAATTATTATCTATACATATAATAAAATGGTAGGAAAGTCAAAACTGTACATCGAATATTTTTTTAAAAGAATACTTGTGGCGTGATCTACAATCGATACCGAAGACAAAAATATAGTTTTTAGAATTTTTGTCTGTTTGTCTGTATGTATGTCCGGGATAAACTCAAAAAGTACTGCATGGATTTACTTCAAATTTGGCACGAATATTATGAAGAAGTTGGGTCAACATATAGACTACATATTATCACGCTATCACCTACGGGGAACGAACGGTGAACCTTTATTTCTTCAACGCATTCTGTGATAACGTGTAATCTAACTTCTAACGTGTAATCTAACTTAAAATTGAATGTTGTTGTTATTTTGTTAATAACCATGCTAAAAGCTAGCTTCACACTATAAATAAAGACATTCTGTAGTATATTTAGTATCAGCATTGCATCCGCGCAAAGCCGGGGCGGGTCGCTAGTAATGAAAATACGCACGTTACGTAATAAAATTTAATGTATCGATAAATATACATTTTGTTATAAAATTATTATTAAACATAACTTCGAATCATATTAAAATGTTCCGAAATTAACAAAATCATAATATCTCAAGTACTTTGCAGTATAACAATGTGGTGGATAATGTTTTAATCCATCTATTATCAACTCCGTCACTGTATGTTGCTTACATTGTTGATCATACACTCTCCCATAATACAAACAGTTATACATGAGTATTAAACTAGATTATATTACCTGCTTTTTGGTCAACGCTCACAGTATAGTTACCATCTTTGATATTAAACAGAAAATAATATACTCAATAAATAATAATATAATATTGACTAGCCCGTTGGCGCAGTTTGTGGTGACCCTGCTTTCTGTTCCGAGGGTTGTGGGTTCGATTCTCAGCCCGAGTCTGGGTGTCAGTCAGCTCAGCTTATTGCAGTCCACTGCTGAACATAGGCCTCCCAAAGTTCGCGCCAGACATTCCGGTTTTCCGCAACCCTCATCCAGCCTACACCGACAATCTTACGTAGATCGTTGGTCCAACGGGCCGGAGGACGTCCCACACTTCGTTTGGCAAGATGCGGTCTCCACCCCAAGACCCATCTGCTCCAACGGCCCTCGGTCCTAATCGGGTTTAATGTACATATTTATTTATATATTCATATATGTATTATTTATAAGTATGTTTATCTAAAAAAAATATATATGTAGCTATACCAGTTGGCTGTTACCTATAACACAAGCATTAAGTTGCTTACTTTAGGAACAGACGACCCTGTGTATATTGTGTAGATATTTATTTATTTATTAATAATCAAATACACGTATAACTCTTTACAATTTTAGAACGCAGCCCCAGTTAGATAAGATATTTTTTATAGGGTAAATCAAATTGTTTCTTTTATTATTTTCTTCGGTTTTTCTATCTCATACATTTAATCTTTTTTGGACTTTTACAAACATTTCAATAATAAAATTAGCCGTTTTCATTGCCGTTATAATAGCAGCGTTAGTAGTAGCTATTCGAGTTTTTGTTTTTTTATATATTATCGTACACACTGACATACATATATAAAGTATATATATTTTATACGATACTAATAATACTTCATACAACATGTTTCTAATTTTGTACTAAAACACAGTTTATATATTATTTTCAAAAGAGTAACTGCGGAGTTTCTTGCCGATTCTTCTCTGCAGAATCTACATTCCGAATCGGTGGTAGCTTCACTTTTACAAAAATAATAATTTATTTTTAAAGTTTTAATTTGTAAAATGACGATTCGAAAATGCTCTTAGAGCCTATTTCAATAAAGCTATTTTTGATTTTGATTTTGATTTTAACTATATCACGGTCAAGGCAGCAACCCATTACAGTAACAAAACGCAGACATCTTTATTTAGTTCTTTAGCTTTAGTTTAAGAAGGGAAGGCTCGACTGTTGTGAATCACACAGTACATGTGTTTTATTAAGACAGGATGGCGTTATATGTTCTCTACGTCTCAAACCTTACAAAGGGACTTTAGGTCAAAGAATGATGTGTGTCAGTTTGATTACATTAATTCTTGGTTGTTAGTATTACGTCAAATTCTAAATGAATTTTAGGCAAATTGCCGTTTTAGTTTTATTATTGAACAGTTTTATATCCTAAATCAGAAAATAATAATAAATAATAATTTCTTATCACGACAAAGAAAAACAATGTTAGTTGTTAACATACCGACCAAACCCCTGCGGGAGCCTTCGGCCGCTTTAATTGGAGGGTCCCGCAGACTACTCCTTTATGGGGACTGTCCGGCTCAATTGTTAACATACACCAGTTTATCTTAGATAGTGGTCCATCAGACACTTACTTTCTCAACTAAATCTATTTATAAATAACTCATTATCATTTAAAAAAAACTTTAAATTGAGCTTAACCATAATCGCAATTTCAAGTCAGAATATAATATAAAAAAAATGCACTGTAAATATAGCCAGAAATTTGTACAAATTAAATATAGTTTAACGAATTTTTAAAGATCCCTAAAATCCCTAATGTAACCCCAAAAACGGAGGGAATACAAATAATTAAAAAAGTTTACCGTTTGCGACATCTATTTGTGCTTCGTTCACCTGCCTATTGTCAACGGAATTCGTTGTGTTGTGATCGCACCTAATTTATTTTATCCAAATTTTCTATTCGCATTGTTTATTTATAATTAGGGACGGCAAAAGTAAATATAATGGAAATTTAATTTAAGGTAGTTGAAATGTTAAAATTAGAAAGTAGTGATTTGAGTATTCTCAGTTCAGCTATACGTTTTTTGTTATTTTATGTGTTAGTTACCACATAACTATTTACTGGGTGTACCCGTTGATGATTCTATTGTTTAATCGAAAGCTTATCCTGTAGTGTCATTTAAATTTGAGATCTGACGAGTACTGTTTGAGTTAACCCTAGTAACGCGTATTTAATTGACTTTCTTCGACTACCCACGTTGTATTAAATGTCGATGAAAATTGTTCTTTTTTATGCTTATTTTCTTTAAAAATAAATAAATTATGTGTTGTCATGGGACACCAGGTAGGAACGAAGTTCCTTCGGATAGTAAAGAAGCAACACAATTTGAAAATAAAATGTTGAATTTTATATATATTTTCTAGTTCTTGATTTTTTTTTTAATTTGTTGATTGGTTTTTAATTAAGTACATAAAAGAATTTAGGAAATTTAGTATTTTAGAAAATAACAAATACCATAAAATAAAATAAATCAAACGAAATAATAATAATAATTCAAAGTATTAAGTGAAATAAAAAAACATGGCTTTATTTATTTTTATCGACAGTATTAAATTACATAATTTTAAAAAAAGTTTACTAGTAATATTTTAGTTTTACAAACGTCATATTATACCGTCGTGACTGATATTACGTCACTTCCGTTATATATCTTTCTTACGGTTTTAGTATCACATTTTTTTTTCAGTTCGGTCGCTCAGCCAAATGTCTAGCCTGCCGTAAGGAACTTCGTTCCATAAGAGGAAAACCATTCGCTCTCAATCCAATTCAGTATGACGAAATTCTATGTTTAGTGTGTCTCCACGACGAACACCTTTATACCATATTATGCTAACTTTTCCAGTTAATTCCAGCTTCAACAGTCATTTGATATGAACAATTGTTATATTAATCAATCTGAGAAAGTTGATGAAATTAGAATACTTATTTTTTTTTCTCTTTTATTTTAAAAATACTGCGTATTCATTCTTAGGGATTGTTTCTTTTATATTTGTCTTTTAGTTCTCCATTAGTCCGCCTTCGCTAGAACACGGTTGTTTGTCAAATTGATTCAAATTGGTTCTGACTTTTTATTGTAATCACGTTTAAGGTCGGTTTTCTATGACTTGTAATCTTTTTGAATAAACAACCCAGCAAAAACATTAATTCAAATGGTCTTTTAATTATATTGACAGACTTTTTACGTTCGGATTAAAAATATTTTTCATCTCATTTTCGGTAAAGATAAGTCGTGACTTTATACAAGAGATCAAAAGATAAATGAAAAATGTCAATATCACGTTTTGAAATCTTTTTATTGAGAGTTTGAGATAAAACACATACAAACACATAGGAGCCAAATTAAATTGGTTATACCGTCGTGATCATACTTCGCACGAACAAAGCTATCGAGTAAAAATATAAAATGAGATATCAAGAAATGAGAATTGGATGAAATAATGGTCTATCTACACGAAATATTTTTAGCTTTTTATATTGAGAAGTGGTTATTGTTCTTTTCGATTGTTTTGTTAGATAATGTGTTATGAACATTAAAAAAAATATAGAGGACGTTTTTGTAAGAAATAATGGCACTTACTTCGATCACGTTTTATTTAGAAAAATGTTAGAGGCATTTAGAAAGGCACCTCAAATTTTTACGTATTACAAAATGCTGTTGTATTTTCACAACTCGACGATTTTCTCAATTCTAACTGACATTAGCGAAATCACTTGTACTCTTTAACATTGAAATAAATCAGTCTAATTAATGAAGTAGCTTTTTTGCTTGAAAGCCATTAATCAAGAAGAAGAAGCTTTTTTGCTTAGATATTTTAAGGAGATTAAATTGTGTGAAATATACTTTTATATGAAAATAATGATGAATATGTGATTGGAATTCGTTCTTTAAGAAACGATGTAATTCTGTCTTCTGCCATGCGGGTTTTTCCTACAAATTGAGTAAATCACACTATCAAGAGATGCTTCCTAATGGATATACCGATATCTGACATCTAGCACAATCTAAAAATATCCTAAGATTTTTTCATGACAATGCATGTAAAAAGTGACCCGACTTTTTACTTCGTAACAACAAGTATGGCATGTTTTTTGTCACTTGTCAGATTTCGCGCCTAACTTTCGTGAGTAATGGGAAGCATGGTACTAGTCCATGGTTTTTGTTTGATAAGAGTTAGTTTATCTTTTGCTGAAATATAAATCATTGTCATACGAAGTATGTTACAATGAGTGGAAAAAGATTATTGAAATTATCAAAGTATTTATTTCGAGTGAATTAACCTAAGTTTATTTAAATGATAGAACACTCAATGATTTCTCATTTTTCCTTGAAAAATAATTGGATAATATAAATAAATAACATAAGAGGTATTTATTTTTCTGAAAAATAGCATATTGCATGTTTAAATCATTATAAAGTTCTTTTCCACACAACACTCGTTAGTTTCGAGGACAACACATGTGAGTATAGTCTGAGTGTAAGCTTGATGCGGGCTATTCCTTCGTTTATTCTAAGAGGTATAAGTCACTGCCGCATATACAAAATGCAGCGTTACAAATCATATAATGATAATAATGACATCAATTACATTTTTGTATTACATAATGATAATACAAGACGTATGGAAAATTGTTTTACCTATCAGATCCTTTTCTTAAGTCAAAATAAGAGTGAGCTGACTAGCATACAATGTAAGAAACAAAAAATGATAACCGTATAATCTTTCAAAGATCACGAAGTAACATCCCACTATCGGGCATAATTCTCTTTTGCCGTGTTGGAGAAAGTTCGGAACTTAATCTACCACGCTGCTCTACTAAGGGTTGGCGGACATATACTATAAGTAACGATTACCATCGAGTGTCTATGATAAACACCAGTTCCAACGGCTTAACGTTCTCTCTGAGGCACGGTATGGAGAACCAGAAAGAGAGATTGTTCATTTAAATTTATCCGTAGCTATCTGCTGTGGACTTACTTTAAATGAATATAAAAAGTGATATTCAAGGTTCTTCAAATCTTTCAGAAGAAGAAAAGAATCTTTCAGGGTTGAACATGTAACAGTAAGGATCTATTTTCTAACTACAGATAACGTAACAAACTTAACGGTCCCTTATCTGGTGGTGAGAACCTTTCTTAGCATATCTCTACCGGATTCAGAAAGAAAGACGAAATGATTGACCTAGATAGTAAACAGTGGAACAGTATTATATTACGTTAGGCGTTCGGATAGGACATAATACGATTGATCAATGACCGTTAGAGATTTAAAGTAATGGAATTTCGAGAAATATGTCTCGAAAAATGTAATCGTAAGCTTTATTATGCGTAGAAGGTTTCATTATTGTTGATAAATCCTTAATATTTATTAGCGAGTTTATGTGGAATAGAATTAATAAATAAAATAATTCAAGTAATTTTTTAATATTAGTCGTAGCAGCTTTAAAAATAATTATTTTTGTTACACTACTTTTATTTTTCTATATTTACGAGGTCCTTTCGATGGATATGAATTTAAATTCATTATTGAGAAGTCTAACTTTAGTTGGATAATATAATATTGGCGCAGAAAATTGACGCTAGTAACCAATAACACCTTATAATGCATGTATTTTTGTGTCTAAAGTTTTATCAATTAAATTGAGACTATTTCTAGTTCGTTTACTAATTAGATTTTCTATATTTTTAACTAGAAACTGAACAAATCTATATCATCACATCATCATCATCACTTCAGCCTATCGCAGACCACTGCTGGACATAGGCCTCCCCAAGTTCGCGCCAGACATCCCGGTCTTCCGCAATCCTCATCCAGCCGACACCGGCAATCTTACGTATATCGTCGGTCCAACGGGCCGGAGGACGTCCCACACTGCGTTTGCCAAGACGCGGTCTCCACTCTAGAACCCGTCTACTCCAACGGCCATCGGTCCTGCGACACAAATGACCAGCCCACTGCCACTTCATCTTGCTAATTCTGTAGGCTACGTCGGTTACTTTCGTTCTCTCGCGAATAGTCTCATTTCTAATCCTATCTTTAAGAGAAACCCCAAGCATAGCCCGTTCCATTGCACGTTGAGCGACCCTAAACTTGTGGACCAGTCCCTTCGTCAGTGTCCACGTCTCGGCTGCGTATGTTAACACAGGCAGGACGCATTGTTCGAAGACTTTTGTTTTCAAGCATTGCGGAATCTTCGAAGTGAAGACTCGACAAAGCCTGCCAAACACCGCCCAGCCCACCGAATCCTCCTATCGGCCTCCCTCTCGAAGTTGTTGCGGCCCAGTTGGATAGTATGGCCTAGGTAAATATAATCCTGAACAACTTCGAGAAGGGTACCATCGACCGATACCGGTATCGGTATGACTTGGTTGTTAAACATGACTTTCGTCTTATCCAATTTCATACAGAGACCGACACGTCGGGAGGACTCGTTTAGGCCGGCCAGCATTTCGCCTAACTCATCCAGCGTCTCCGCAAAGATGACAATATCGTCGGCGAAACGAAGGTGAGAGATGAATTCACCGTTGACGTTAATGCCTCGTTCCCCCCAATCTAAGGTCTTAAAAACATCCTCTAGCGCAGTGGTAAACAGTTTCGGTGATATTACATCCCCCTGTCTTACCCCGCGCCGGAGGGAAATAGGTCTTGTTCTTTGGTCATTGACATGAACGGTCATCGTCGGAACAAATCTATATACCATGTTTGAAAATTAGTGATAATTATAACTTACATGTTATTTCACTTAAAATTTGTAATAACTATTAATAATAAGTGACAAACACAAACCCTAAATAATAATCTCATTTATTCAATTAGAATACAAAATTTTACTAAACGTTATTATTAAATTTCAACAACGCGTTCAGAAATAATAAAAAGTTAAATTTCTTTTCGGGATCAAATTATATTGCAGTGGTTTCAACAGCTGTCGCTAATGATAATCGAGACTTGGAGTGAGTTTTGGAATTACCATATACCGTTCCACTGCACTGGTGCTACGATCGCTTGAATATTTTTATGAGATTCATAAGTGTTGTGTTACGTTATCTATACCGCGCTGTGTCACTATTCGAAAACTGTTTGTACACGCTAGTCATGTAAATACAAATGTTCTTTTTCTTATTAATCTAATATATAAAATTCTCGTGTCGCGGTGTTTGTAGTTAACTCCTCCGAAACGGCTTGACCGATTCTTATGAAATTTTGTGTGCATATTGGGTAGGTCTGAGGATCGAACAACATCTATTTTTCATCCCCCTAAATGTTAAAGGTAGTCCACACCAATAAAAGTTTTTTAATTTTTAATTAAATTCTTTTTTATTTTATTATGATTTGGCGTTAAAAAATACATACAAACCTAAATTTTCACCCATCTACCATCAACCCCTATTTTTAAATAGCGTTTAGCGACAAGACAACGTTTGCCGAGTCAGCTAGTATAACTGAGGTAGGGCACAGCAGGAATTTCCTGCTCCAAATATGGAGCAGCCCGACTGGGGTAGTACCTCGACCTTACAGAAGATCACAGCAAAATAATACTGTTTTCAAGCAGTATTGTGTTCCTGTTGGTGAGTAAGGTGACCAGAGCTCCTGGGGGGATTGGGGATTGGGTCGGTAACGCACTTGCGATGCTTCTGGTGTTGCAGGCGTCTATAAGCTACGGTAATCGCTTACCATCAGGTGAGCCGTACGCTTGTTTGCCGACCTAGTGACATAAAAAAAAAAGTATTATAAATAATAATCTATAACATAAACACACGTCGTCTGTTCCTAATGTAAGCAACTTAATGCTTGTTTTCTGGATAACAGCCGGCTGATATAGCTACTTTTTTTACATTAACAGATAATAATATTACTTACATACATAAATATCCACACAAGTCTCGTGGTGGGAATCGATTCCATAACCCACAATACCTTAAGAAATTTTCGCTTGACTGTTAGATCGATTCAAGAAAGAGGAGGTATGTAGTGTGAGGAGGTTCCTTAGCCTCGAGCACTAACTACCGGCGCTTTGGACCTCATCCTATCAGGAGTACTATTTTTGTATTTTTTCAGGACTAGTATTTTCTTCTAAACAGATTACATACAGATATAAATAAAACTCATAAATTCAAAAGTCGGTTAGGATGTATGAATGGGAAAAACGAGCTCTTTATAGTCATTTCATCTCTACTAATATTATAAATGTGAAGGTAAGTTTGTTTGTTACGCTTTCACGCGAAAACTACTCAACCGATCATCATGAAACTTTGTACATATATTCTTGGAGGTATTAGAAGTAACAAAGGATACTTTTTATGAAAAAAAAATATTTTTTACGAAAAATATAAAAAAATGTTTGTCAAAAAATTTCAAAATCTAGCTACTTCATGGTGTCAATTATTTCAATTATTAAATCAAGTTAAGTATTTGACTTATTAAGGGAGTTAAACTTACTACTATTATAATTGCGAAAGTTCAGGTAGATGGTTGGTTGGATGGTGGTCAGATGGATGGTGGACTCATTCACGCAAGAACTGCTAAAAGGATCTTAGAGAAAATAGAAATACAACAGGAGGGCACAGCAGGAAAAATCCTGCTCAAAATCTGGTGCAGCCTGACAGAGGAAGTACCTGGACCTTACAGAAGATCACATTTATATAATATTGCTTTCAAGCAGTGGTGTGTTCCTGTAGTATGGCGACAAGAGCTTCCTGGGAATTGGGGTTAGGGTTGGCAACGCATGCTTCTGGAAAAAGAAAACGTTGCACACGATTAATTCTTGTGCTAATTTATTTTGAGGATGAGAGGATTATTCTAAAACAAAAAAAAAAATCATTTCAAATATGCAATATTAGGGAAAGCTTACACGCAGATCTTCTTTCAGAGAATATATTTGAATAGAACCGTCAGCACCAGTTTCAGAAAACAAAAAGTACCGTCAAAGTCGATAAACCCTAAAAAAAAAAATAACAATCGAATTCAGAACTTTCTTTTTTTTAAATTAAATTAAAAGGTTCTTAAAATTATATTATAATATATATTAAATCCGCAAACGAAAACATGTGCTATAACTAGTAACTAGTAACTGTAAAATTTGACTGGGGTAAAAAACTATAGCAAAATTTTTGTGACGATCAGCGCTGAGCTTCACAGTGGTTTAATGAATTTTTATCGTACACTAAAACGGAAATCCATTACGGCTGCTTCCGGTCAATTTTGAGCTAAAAATCGAAAAATTTCTGAGGCTTTTTAGCTGTCAATGTCATTCGTATAGTTGTAAAACATAATTGTAGATTTATGGACGCCTTTTGTAAGCTTTTGTGACAATACATACCAGTCCATCTTTAGTGTGAGATTTTTTTTTGATATGGAAAAATGGTTGAATTATTTCAATACATTTTGTATAATTCAATAGATATCTATTTATAAATTAAAATAAATCACCAATTATTAAAGTAAAATTAAAAAAAAAAGTGCTATACACGCGAAATACAAATATGGCAGTAAGAAAAAAGGCCTATAGAAGACAATATTCTGTTCAAAATTTTGAGTAACTCTAGCTAAATAATATTTATCTAAGCGAAGCTATCGTTTTCTTGTGGTAAGTGAAGTTCCCAGAGTTCCTGGTGAGGGGTAGGGGTAGGATCGACAACATGCTTGCTATGCTTCTGGTCTTGTAGGCGTCCATAAACAACGTTAATCGCTTATTATCACATGGACCGTATTTGTGTACCACCCTTGAAGTATAAACAAAGGTTCAGGTGTGCGGGTCGATCGCCACTTATAACAAAGATTAGTGTAGACTGTGCAGATGAATTCGCAAGGTCAGCTTGTTAGGTTATATTTTTACGCCTATGTCTTTAAGGCACTGTATTTTACCAGCCTAATTATTAATAGAATGAAAATTACCATACACATATGTATGACGACACGTTGGCGCAACGGTCACAGCACTGGTTTGTGGCTGTTGCGCTGGTGGTTACGAGTTCGTTTCCCGTACATAACAAACATTTTTATCGGCCATACAGGTGTTTGCTGTGGCCTGGGTTCTTATCGGTCTCCCCACCGTGCCTCGGAGAGCACATTAAGCCATCGATCCCGGTTGTTATCATGTACACCTGATAGCGATCGTTACTCATAGTAGGTAATATATCCGCCAACCCGCAATGGAGCAGCATGGTGGATTAAGCTCTGATCCTTCTTCTTCATGGGTCTATAACCAGCACTTCATATTCCACATATTACAGGCTGAAGTGATATGTATGTAAGTTATTTATATTTTCGGAAGTAGTTAATTACTTTCAGCTCAATTATTTATAGTGAAAACACTCGAAATTCGCAATGAATTAAACATTATTTACGTAAAACAAGCACGCTATATTAAAGTTTTGTTTTATTATTACACGACCGTTCTGTATTAATGAGGACGTTACAAACATTTTGTATTATGACCAATTTGTTGATTAAAATTACGAATGAATTAATACTTTATTTCATTTGTTACAAATTTTTCTTTTGTAAATTTTTATGGCACCCCCTCTCTCCTGTGGGTGTCGTAAGAGGCGACTAAGGTATAGCACAGTTCCGCTACCACCTTGGAACTTAAAAAGCCAATCGGTGGCGGGATAACTATCCAACTGCTGGCTTTGAAATACACAGGCCGAATGGGCAGCAGCGTCTTTGGTGCGACAAAGCCAGTACTACCAACCCTACCTAGCGTAGTGACTATGGGCAAAACACATGAGTTCACGTTATTTTTGGCGTTAACTTGTGGAGGCCTATGTCCAGCAGTGGACTGTATAGGCTGTAATGATGATGATGATGAAATTTTTATGGCCTTATCTTTTTAGAACGTTACGTCTGTGGTCGGCTTATGCCAGATATAAAATTATTTTTCAATGATCAAAGAATCATATTTTTTTATATTAAGAAACAAGTTTTCATATTTTATTCATAGGCTTTATTTATTGCTGGAAATAAAAGCATAACAATATTAAGTGTTCTTATATTTTTATGAAGTATTAACTGTCCCATGGTTTCATTCCATATACTTAAATTTTAGGACCCATCCTTGTGTAACTTAACCATCTTACAATAATAAAATCTTTGTTTGTCTGAAAAATAAAATCAAGTTTACTAATAATTTGCTCCGATTTTGGTACCTATATGTATTTCTTTATGCAATTTTTGTACATTCCAACCCAAGCTCTATGTTAAAACGCCTACAGCTTAGGGTTGGCTCACGAAGATTATATTTGACTTTGACTTTGCCTTTGACTCTGTTCGTCAAGGGTAGACAGCTGTCCATTCATTGAGACTGCGGAAGATTATTTTAATCCATCCATTAAGTTTTCCTTTCGTGTTCTATACGTTAAAGCATATTATTTGCTTTAAGGCTATAATAATGATAAAGATGTGAGGGTTTAGTGGTATTTTATGCAAGATTTTGCTAAAATTCTGACAATTGATATTTTTTCAAACTGCGGAATTTATTGCCGATTTTTTTCTGCTAAATCTAAATTCCGAATCAATGGTAACTTCGCATTAAATATATTTTATTTATAAAAAACTAACATAATTCTATCAAAGTGCTTCTGAAGCCTACTTAAAAGTTGTTGGTTTTGATCAAAACATCCTCATTGTTTTCCAATTTACGTGTCAATGACCTACGCTGTCAAGATTTTTACGTGACTACATAAAAAATGGTAGTAAGAAATACACATCACTGAATCCACGAACTACTTTATATTACAATTTTGTATTTTTAAGTTTAGTATTTCAACAATCGTATCCCCATTTCGACTATAAGTGTAAACAGATCATAGAACAGCAAGAACAACAAACATTAAATCAATATTCTAATGCGCTGACCGTGAATCAAGTTATGAACCGCAAAGCCCTTTTAGGTAAATTTACATTCCTATTTAGATATTGAAGATCTCATGTATTATTTATAGAGTATACAATTCGTGTGTAAAATATAAATAATTCAATATAAGTGGAATTATAATTTACGACGAATTTACGATCTGGGAACGAATTCGTGAATTTTGTTTTTTTTTTTTTATCCGACCCGGAAGTTTTTTGAAGAATATTAAATCGGACTCATTGTTTCTATTATTTTTTAACCGAGTTCAAAAAAAGGAGGAGGTTACTCAATTCGACCGTATATATCTTTTTAAGTATGTTCGGGGATAACTTCGTCTTTTATGAACCGATTTTGATAATTCTTTTTTTTTTTGGAAAGAAGATATCCCCGGTGTGCTACCATTATTGTTATACGACAAATTATGAGGCTTCAGACTTTGAACAGGTAAAAAGTACAAATAGTATTATGTTCAAGTGATGAGAAAGGAAGTCAGTGCTCCTAGGAAGGTCTGTGCTTCCAGTACTTTACAATGCTATTATATATAATTGTGTTACAACGTAGGTCGACGAAAAAAGCGTCAAGTAAAAACGCATTATTAGATATAACTCGAAAAGTAGTTGTTAGATCTCAAATAAATTTAAATGGAATCAAATGACACACAACACCTTTCAATCAAAAGAAAATTTGTCGAAATCGCTACACCCAGTCAAAAGTTCTGAAGTAACATACATAAAAAAAATACAATCGAATTGAGAACCTCCTCCTTTTTTGGAAGTCGGTTAAAAAGGATTACCCAATTTAGTCATTAGTTCTGAAGTTGTGCGCATATGTACATACATTCCAGTGATACATTTTTACTTATATAGATTATTGTTAGTACTTTTGATTTACAACGTAAATCAATACATATAATAAAAATGTAACGGATCGCTGTCTGTACATGGAAGATACACGAGAAAAAATATTATTGGGACCTTTATGCAGATAGCACCCAAAACAATTATTATTATAATTTTTGTCTGTTTGTCTTTGCGTTTGTGCACGCTTATCTCAGAAATAGTTTATCCGATTGAAATGTGGTTATCACCAATATATTGTGGTAAGCTTTACTTAAGATTTAGTGTTTGTTTTATGTCAATCAGTTGATAAATAAAAAAATTATGGCGATTTAAAGAATCACGTTAAATATGTATACCTAGACGACGGTGTTTATAATCCAAAATAATTCAAAAGGTATATATATATATCCAAAAAATGCTGTCTAAAGTCACAATTCCGCGCAGATGAAGTCGCGGGCACAGCTAGTTGCATATAAATACATAACTTTAATAATAAATGTCAGTCGTCATTGCGGGTATTACATCCAAAACCACAAACGTCAAACCGATTCGGTAATCTAGCTCCATAATCCATAATGACCCGATCAATCAGAACACAATATACCAAGTATTGTTCTTTACAGTGTGTTGTTTAAATTTTACTTCAAAATATACTTAGACAAATATACGACGCGTTAGCGCAGCGGTAATAGCACTGGCTGTTACGCTGGCGGTCGCGGGTTCGATTCCCGCTCATGACAGACATTTGTATCGAAGATACAGATGTTAGTTGTGGTCTGGGCGTTGTGTTTGTGTATTGTGTGTGTTTCCGGACCCCCAACACAGGAGAAAATCCTACTGGGTGATCCGTTAAGTGTGAAGCGTTTACTAATTCTTATTATAATTCTAATTCTTAACTTCAGTTAGATAATGCGTATTTACTTGACTATTTTATCGTCTACCTACGTTGTATTACTTGTCGATATAATTGAAGTCGATTTTTTTCGTTTGCCTGCAAACCCAATCTATTTATAAATTCTAAATAAGCGTATCTAGTGTTTTCTGCTCTTAGTGTCAAAATAATGATACATAAAAAGAAGTCTAGCAAAAACACATAGCCGTTTGTTACGAAGGCATGCAATGTATTGCCTGTAATTTAGGTAACAGAAAGTCGGCTGTAATATTATATATTTTTTTGTTTACACATACAATACCAAGGCTTGTAGCATTATCCTACAAAATAAAGAATGGAAAGTTATCAACTTCGCCAAAGTGCTACGCTATGCTTCAGCCTCTAATGTCCCACTGCTGGGCATAGGCCTCTTTCCCCATGTAGGGAAAATGCTACTACTGCTCATCATCATTCTCACCGTCAGTTCAGCCTATCGTAGTCCACTGCTGGTCAAAAAGAGGAAAAGAATTTTAATGAAACAAAATCATTCATCATCATTACAGCCTATACAGTCCACTGCTGGACATAGCTCTCCACAAGTTCACGTAAAAAGTACCGTGAACTCGTGTGTTTTGCCCATAGTCATCACGCTGGGCAGGTGGGTGGGTGAACGCAGGGCTGGCTTGTCGCACTAAAGATGCTGCTGCCCGTCTTCGGCCTGTGTATTTCAAAGCCAGCAGTTGGATAGTTATCCCGCCATCGGTCGGCTTTTTGAGTTCCAAGGTGGTAGTAGAACTGTTATCCCTTAGTTGCCTCTTACGACACCCACAGGAAGAGAGGGGGTGGCTATATTTTTTACTGCCGTAACCTCACAGCAAAAAATACTAAGGATTACTTCCGCCGTTTTATGAGTGTATGATAGAGTGTACTTGACTTATTCAAATGAGGTTTTATATTTTTCAACGTTCTAGCAAAAAAATATGCTAATAGCTCTAACAGTATCTTAATGTGACATCAAATATTAATTTATTCTAAACTATAAGAATATTATTACTTTCCTCACAAACCGTTTGTTCCTTCCAAACAAATAACACAATCAGATATGGCATTCTCATTACGTATTCCTCTTTTGACGCTCCTAACGGTTCCTTACATCCTGGCGCATAATGAAGGAAATCAAAGGGACGAGTCGTTGGGGCGAAAAATGAGAGCGAATTTGGAGCTGGCGACCTTAAGACGCTTAGTATTGGAGACAATTAGGTTTCGGTTTAAGATTGAATGGAATAAAGATTGATTGAAGTTAAAAATACTTGCCAATAAAACATTTTCTTATATATAACTAGGTCGGTAAACAAGCGTACGGCTCAACGGATGGTGAGCGATTACCGTGGCATATAGGCGCTTGCAACACCAGAAACATCGCAAGCGCGTTACGGCTCCTTCGATGGTAAGCGATTATCATAGCCTATAGAGACGCCTGCAACACCAGAAGTATCGCAAGCGCGTTACCAACTCAATCCAAGGAGCTCTGGTCACCGTACTCACTAACAGGAACACAATACTGCTTGAAAACAGTATTATTTAGCTGTGGTCTTCTATAAGGTCGAGGTACTATCACAGTCAACTCTCCAACTTTATAATATTAGTGTAGATAAAAGAAAGAAAATATTTAATTGCGCTTTTTTTACGAAATCAAGGAGAAATGTAAAAGTACTCGAACAGCATTTATGTTTTGAAAATTAACGTTTGATAAGATCTTTAAAATAGTAATACGTAACTAACACTCGTGCGTTATTTCTTTAGACGCAAAAATATACAAAAAAGCAATAAAATGAAGGTAGAATCAAATTGTAATATTCATATGCATCCCACGCGGACTCCCCTACGTAAAATTTAAAAAAAAATGTTTGTTTAATCTTACTTTTACGATTTACGAAAACACCATTCAAATTCTATGTATGATATTTTTTTTATTATCCTACGTATCTATACTAATATTATAAAGTTAAAGGGTTTGTTTGTTTGTTTGCTTCCTTGATCGCGCTAATTTCAGGGACTACTGATCCGATTTGAAAAATTCTTTCAGTGTTAGATACCCCATTATTCAAGGAAGGCTATAGGCTATATATCATCACGCTAAGTCTAATAGGAGCGGAGCACCAATGAAGAATGTTTTTAAATCGGAGTTTTTTTTCCTTTTAAGAGGTTCCGCTGCGTGCTCTGCGTTTTAACAGTTTAATAGCGGATTAAAAATATCGTTAACCCAAAGTGACTATTCCACGTGGACGAAGTCGCGGGCAAAAGCTATTATCTAATAAATAAGTAATGAAGAATGTTTTAGCCAATTATGTGTTTCACATCTCTTTGGAAATTTCATTACGTCTTATGTCAGCTCACACTAGAAATAATAACAGTCTTGGAAAATAATTTAAAAAGTAGACAATTTTAATCCCTAAAGACATCATTAGCAAAACTTTAAAATCCAAACCTAAAATTAAATAACTATGTACTTCAGACATGTTTCTAGTTATTTTCGCTCGAAAAAGGGTACTCGAAGCAATGCTTGCCCTTTCTTAACGAAGTCACGTCAGCCGATTTAATGAAATCATGTCCTGGATTGTCCTATTTGCAGTGATAATCTAGGTCTCTTTAGTTATTCTAGATGTGTTGTGAATTTTGATTATTTGAGCTCAAAAGTGTTTTTTTATGTAGTCTAGTCTAGTATGTCGTCACAATTACAATATTATTAGAATCATGAAGTAAACAAATAAAAAAGAGTAAAAAAGGCAGACGGCTATTCTTGTGGTGAGTAAGATGCTTGCAATGTCTCTTTTTTTTAGAATTGATTGTTACTTTTACCCTACTGGTCCTTACAGCGTCAACGGTGATAGAGGTCGGGTATTATAGACACCGGCCGCGAAGGAAGATGTTAGTCCTTTTAGAGGGCTGGGGGGGACGTTCGTTCTAAGGGTCCCACCTCGGCTTAGAACGTCTTCGGAATGGATTGCAATGGTTCTTGTATTGCAGACGTCCATAGACTACAGTATCTTCTCATCATCAAGCGGATCTCACGCCTTGCTACCTTTATTTACTAGCTGCCCCGGCGTACCTCGTACCGCCATAAATTACACACAGTATGTCAATTTTTTAAAATTTATTTTCTTATATGCCTTACCTTACTTATTACTTAATAGGGTCCTAAGAAAGCGCAGACGGCACGGCCTTTACTTTCAAACGCTCTAACACGTCTCCAAAAACATGGGTGTAACTTCTAAAGTGATCACCGAATCGACTTGAAATTTTCTGTGTGAATAGATTTTTGAAAAAAATTGTAACTGTATGTAATGCCTTATGACACTGACATGATTTATGGCCTTATTATGACAATAACGAGCACCCCAAAAAAAATATCAAATTTACTTCAATAGTTTCGAAGTTATTTAAGTTTCAGACATTAATTTTAGGGAAAAAAATGACATATAACCTTCCTCGGTAAACGGGCTAAACAACCCAAAAAAGGATTCCTCAATTAGCACCAGTTTCCTGAGATCATCATTACAGCCTATACAGTCCACTGCTGGACATAGGCCTCCACAAGTTTACGCCAAAAATAACGTGAACTCATGTGTTTTGCCCATAGTCACCATGTGGGCAGGCGGGTTGGTGACCGCAGTACTGGCTTTGTCGCACCGAAGACGCTGCTGCCCGTCTTCGGCCTGTGTATTTCAAAGCCAGCAGTTGGATGGTTATCCCGCCATCGGTCGGCTTCTTAAGTTCCAAGGTGGTCGTGGAACCTTGTTATCCCTTAGTCGCCTCTTACGACACCCACGGGAAGAGAGGGGGTGGCTAAATTCTTTAGTGCCGTAGCCACACAGCACAGTTTTCTGAGATAAGCGAGTTCAAACAAACAAACACAAACTTTTCAGCTTTATAATATTATTATAGACTAGCTGTGCCTGCGACTTCGCCCGCGTGGAATTAAACAAAAAAGTTATTTTTCAGTTTGCAGAGTTATAAAATAAATAACCTTCTAAAATAAAGTAGCCCAAGTTACTCATTACATCAGCCATCTGCCAGCAAAAGTCCCGTGAAAATCGGGCCGACGTTTCAGAGATTAGTCGGCACAAACAGACAGACAGACAAAAATTATAAAAGAAATGTTATTTTGGTATATTTACCGTGTATACATTCATATGCATTTAGTTAGCAAACAGACGCTCCAATTTTATTTATCTGTATAGATATACAGATTAGTATAAAGCACGTATTGCTGACGGTAAAACGAAAACTTTTAACAGGAAATTTTATCTAATCCAATCATCGTGTTTATCTGTAATTAACATGAATTATTGTTGTATAAGATAACATCTCGGTATGTTTGTATAAGATTAACAATGTCTGTATTTACGTTTCTAAAACCTCAATTTAATTGCTCTGTGTTATCTGCGTTATATGAATTATTTATATACGTTAAATAGGACAGATGTTATTCTTTGTTTGAAGTACATACAGGTAATCCAAGCTTATTAAGATAGTGCACAGCGGGCTGCTCAAAATCGAGACCAGCCCGTCTAGGGAAGTACTCCATTCTTACAAAATATTACAGTTAAACAAACAAATAAATAAATATCTTATTAAATACACACACGATCGTCTGTTCCTACAGTAAGCAACTTAATGCTTGTGTTATAGGTAACAGCCGGCTGATATAGCTAAATACTTTCTTTTTCGATAAATATACATAGAAATAATACATATATAAATACTCGCTGACCCCACAAACTTTGTTTTGCCATATATCTTATTAATCCCCCCCCCCCCTATTACTTAGGGGTATGAAAAATAGATGTTGGTCGATTCTCAGACCTACCCGATATGCACACAAAATTTCCTAAAAATTGGTCCAGTCATTTCTGAAGAGTATGGTAACTAACATTGTGACACGAGAATTTTATATATAAGATATAAATACAAATAATAAACAGAGGCTCAGATGGGAATCGAATCCACAACTCGCGGATCAGAAAACATGGCCACTACAAACAGTGCAAACGAGCTAATAATTTTATCTATTTAAATGAAATCTCCTGTAACACAAATCACGTCCATCCAGTCTGTGTCAAAATTACTGATCCGATATATAATGAATATGAATTCATTATAATATATGATATAATAAAATTAATGAAATATAATGAATTCATTTCATATCTCAAGTTATTTGGCAAACTTTTCAACGGTTATATTTCTGTTTTAAATTATAAAATTAAGAACCAATGTTTAATAAAATAATTCCATTCTAGCCGAAAAAAAAATATTTAATTTGATAACATATTAGTGAATAACAACTTAGTACACTTTGAGTTTCATCGCTTCTCAAGGGACTAAATTTTGGTGTAAAAAATACCCAACTAAAGTTGGGTGGTAGAAAATGCATTAGCGTTAAGCCCGCCTTTTGTACACACTTGTATTAAAAATAATGTACAATAAAGAATTTAAATAAGTATGTTAAATCATAGTAGAGAGTAGTAGTGAATAATGCGCAATTAAGTTACAGACAGACGTGCAAAAATGGAAAAACAAGGTTGCCTATCATCATTACAGCCTATACAGTCCACTGCTGGATATAGGCCTCCACAAGTTAACGCCAAAAATAACGTGAACTCATGTGTTTTGCCCATAGTCACCACGCTGGCCAGGCGGGTTGGTGACCGCAGTACTGGCTTTGTCGCACCGAAGACGCTGTTGCCCGTCTTTGGCCTGTGTATTTCAAAGCCAGCAGTTGGATGGTTATCCCGCCATCGGTCGGCTTCTTAAGTTCCAAGATGGTAGTGGAACCTTGTTATCCCTTAGTCGCCTCTTACGACACCCACGGGAAGAGAGGGGGTGGCTAAATTCTTTAGTGCCGTAGCCACACAGCACCCTATAATATGTAGCTAATAGAGAGGCCTCTAAAACTTTTCGAACTGTCTCTAATTGTAAAAACTGACTAATACGACGCATGTCTAGCGAATTATTTATAACTTAATTTTTCTGCACTATTCTTAATTTTTCTTTTCATAATAATCTATAAAGTAGAATATTAGAAAACTTTCTGATTAACCTAGTTGTTCTGGAGTTTGGCACTATGGTGTTACTTTCAACGTTTGATATGACTTTTTTTATAAGTACCGTGTGTAAGCTACCCTGATCGTAATCGATTACCGCTTATAGACGCCTGCAACACCAGAGCATTGCAAGCGCATTGCTGACCCTATCCCCAATTCCCCGCAGGAGCTCTGGTCACCCCACTCACCAACAGGAACACAACACTCCTTGAAAACAGTATTATTTAGCTATGATCTTCTGTAAGGTCGAGGGACTACCCCAGTCGGGCTGCCTCACCTCAGGTAAACTACGTCTGACTAGTATATTCATGTGAGATATTTGCTTAGTAGAAAGCCAAAATCGTAATAAATAACAAAACAAACTCCAAAGTTAACATAGAACAATTGAACAACAAACAAAACAACACAAAACTCGTACATGTTCACCATAGATCGACCGCAACAGATAGATCTTGACAAGGAATGAGGACGTCAAACAACGCGCGCTATTTGTAACCTAAGTTGTTAAGTTCGTTCAATATAAGCTTTGTTCGTGATCTATAGAAGTTGAATACGTTGTATTTGGTATCAAAGTTTCCAAATAGTATTGAATTTCTCATATAACTAGATCTTCAATCGTGAGAGCTATTATTAATACAATCGCATAGTTATTTTGTTACAATCTTGGTGTTGTTATAAATGCGAAAAAAATCGTAAATGCAAATCGTTCGCGTGAACTCTGCACGCAATACGTGTAAATAATGCATTCTAGTATAAAGTTGGTTATTCAAAAATACACAAGAAACTAGCATATTATTCCAGATCCTATAGAGGCCTATACAAAAGTTTGTCATGAGTGGGTATGGAAACAGAAAACCTCATGGAAAAATATCGTAAAACATGTACAAATTCAGACTTAATTCTCATATCGAGTTGTGATAGGCTATAAGATATAATATCTTATAAAATTCTCGTGTCGCGGTGTTTGTAGTTAAACTCCTCCGAAACGGCTTGACCGATTCTCGTGAAATTTTGTGTGCATATCGGGTAGGTCTGAGAATCGAACATCTATTTTTCATACCCCTAAGTTATAAGGGAGGGGGGGTTAAGAGGTTTAATAAAATATTATGAAATTTTGTGTGCATATCGGGTA